>NC_134852.1:141013919-141168919 GCF_049852395.1 Peromyscus maniculatus bairdii | reverse complement strand
ACAAACTGAACACAGCTGAGAGACAGGACCGGCTTCTGGTTGGCCAAGGCAAAAGTGGAATTTATAACGAGGCTATGGAGCTGAGGACTCTGATACGCAGACAGAAATGCCAGCTCCAGCCATTGTTTGAATGTCCCAGCCCTCAGCTCAAGGCTTAAGTCCCAGGAAGGTAGTTCCAATTGGTCCATTTTTGGCCATATGCCTATGTCTTAGCTAATAGAAGGCAGCGAACCTTAGTTAAACAACCCCAAGAGATAAAACAGACAGAATTCCCCAAAAGGCAGTCAGAAAGGAGAGTGGATAACAGATAGTCCAAACACAGACTGTCCACGCACACACCCCCTCCCGGCCATATCACCGAACAATTCTAATTAAGTAAACCCTGGCCTCAACTTTCATGATAAAGTCTCAGTTTAAAATATAACGGAATGCTTTAACCCTGGAAGGAGAAACTATCTTAACCCACAGCCAAGGGATCAACCACGGGACCCTGAACAGCCTCACAAAGGCATTAGATCGGAGGTAGCTGAGAGAGCTACAGCTGTATTTGGTAGCTGAGTCTCCTGAGGTCAGAAAGCTCCTCTGTGGTGGCTGCAGAGAGGTCATTCCCGTTACACCCGAAATGAAGGCACTAGATCATTCCCCACACACACAAGCACACAGATCAGCTTCTGCAAACACCTCCTTATGGTATCATTTACGTTGGAATTTTCACACACACACACACACACACACACACACACACACACACACACACCTGATTTTGTGCATTTCAAAGGATCAGGGGAAGAGATATCCTAAAAGAGAGATCAGTCAACTATGATTTAGGAGGCAGACCGGGTACCCCATGAACCTGCACTCACCTCATAAATATTCATAAGAACTTGCTAAGATCCACAATGAAGAACGCACCATGCTGCTGCCCTCCTCCTCTGAACTGGCTGTGTCTCTCAGCTGAATTAGTTCCTTCAAGAAGACAGTAACCAGCCGGGCGGTGGTGGCGCACGCCTTTAATCCCAGCACTCGGGAGGCAGAGCCAGGCAGATCTCTGTGAGTTCGAGGCCAGCCTGGGCTACCAAGTGAGTCCCAGGAAAGGCGCAAAGCTACACAGAGAAACCCTGTCTCAAAAAACCAAAAAAAAAAAAAAAAAAGAAGACAGTAACCAAGCGAGCCCAGCAATGCAGCGGCAGCTCTGACTCTGTGAGCACTAGAAGTGTGGGGAATGCACTGTGCAAGCCAGCTGGGCACATCTTCTATTTTATTTGGCTAAAGCTACTCAGTTAGTTGGTCATGAAAGGGAACCGGGAGGCTACGGAAAATGTGGTCAGTGCTTTGCCAGGACAAGTGTGGAGAGAATGCCCTGCAGAATGGATGTGAAGCTGAATCATATGAGCTCAGGCTTACTCTTCCTGACAGGTAGACAGAACTCAGCCTCCAGGAAAAGGCCATGTTTCCAGAATGGAGGAAGGTCCGTGTGGCAATGGGCACAGGTGGGTACGTATGAGTGGGCTTGTTTAAACACCCTTCACAGACACTCGGTTTTTAAATGGACCCATTTGTTATTACTCTAGGGACCTCTCAAAAGATACCACCATTCTGGTGGCCCCATGATTGGTGCCCTCACAACTGGAGACACAGAATGTCAGAGTTTGGCTTCCAGGCTCATGGTCCCTTCATTGGTAGCTGCATCTTGTTAAGACTGGCAGAAAAGCCAGATGGTGAGTCAAGACTTGGAGGATGTAGAACTGTCAGATACTCAGCAGGTAAAGGCGCTTGCTGCCAAGCCTGAAGACCCGAGTTCAATCCCTGAAACTCACAAGAGAAAACAGACTCTTACAAGCTGTCTCCTGATCTCTACATGTGCACTGTGGACACACACACACACACACACACACACACACACACACACACACACACACACACACACTTTTTAATAAAAGAAGAGAGAAACAGAGGAAAAGGCACTCAGACTGCCCTTTTATTTCCTTGCCTCCATTCAATGATATTCTAGAAATCTCATTTTGTAGCTGAACTCCTTGCTTAAGTAAATTTACATAGGAATCTTTTTTTTTTTGCCTTGAGGAAGTGACTATTAAACCCAGAGAGAGCCTTGTACATGTCAAGCAAATGCCCAGCCCTGAAGTCATAATTTCTACTTTAAATTTAAATTTGCTAAAAATATAACCGGAGGGGCTGGAGAGATGGCTCAGTGGTTAAGAGTGTTTCCTGCTCTTCCAGAGGCCTGGAGTTCATTTCCCAGCACCCAACATCAGGCAGCTCACAATTGCCTGTAACTCTAGCTCCAAGGCATCAGGCGCCCTCTTCTGGCCTCTGTGGGCACCAGCACAAATGTGTACATATACACATGCAGACAACATACACACATAAATAAAAAAGAAAACAAAAATCTAACTAGAAATAAGACATCTATGGACACCAGCAAAAAAATGTATTCACCACACCGAATTCAGGAAAATGAAAGCTTCTTACAGGCTGTTATCAGTCACAGTTTTCTCCAAGGAGAAGGGCAGTAATACCTACCCTACCTGGTCAGAAGCCACTTACGAAGTAGGCAGGTGTTCTCACTCACTCACGACACAACTGGGCCTAGAAAACCTCTCCTCAGCCAAGCCATGTGCACGGAGCTCACACTGCAAGTGCTTCTGTCCCCTAGGCTCTCCTGGTCTCTGGGAACACACTGAGTTTTCTTTATACATTGGTCTAAGAAGTTTGATATCTAGATACTGAACCCAAATCAAATGAGAAGAGGCAAGGTCATGCTGGTGACTAACACATGATAGCATTCAGGAAGAGTACGTGGCGGATGAAATAGAAACCCCAAAGACAATGTAGGAACTCAAAAAGCCGAGAGGCTTGGCCCAATGGCTGGGGCTTCTCCAAGCACCTGTCAGTGATTAGCCCCTCCCTCAGCACTCTTGGCTGGGAGGGATGGGGGTGCCTTACATATACGGTAGGGAGAGCTCCATGTGAAGGGCTGAAAAAGGAAAAGCCCAGCAAACTAAGGACCATACACATGGTATGGATTTAGAGTGACAAGAGATAAATGTAGGGCTGGAGAGATGGCTCAGCAGTTAAGAGCACTGGCTGCTTTTCCAGAGGTCCTGAGTTCAATTCCCAGCAACCACATAGTGGCTCACAACCATCAATAATGAGATTTGACACAAATGTACATAAATCCATATGCATATTTGCATATGTGGACGCCTATGTACAGAGCGAGATATATACAAATAGAGGCATCCTCTAAGTGCTGCTTTTGTAAGTCAGAAGAAAATACATTGAACCTCAGATATCAGAGAAAACAGACTGCCTTGGCACAGGGGAAGATCCTGACCCCAGTGGAGGAAGTCTCCCATACTGCTGGGGGCTCCACAGGCCAGCCTGGGTTGTTCAGCAAGCTCCTTCAAATCTCATCCAAGTCCTGGACACAATGAATGGGGACTCCACTGAGGTCTACCCACACAGCTGGATTATGTCCAGAGTAGTATCAGTTAAAGAAAGAAAAAAGGCCAACAGAACAAGTGTGGAAAAGCAGAACAGCCAGGATGAAGTTCCATCCAGCACAGTCCAAGGCAGACACACTCACCAGGACCAGTCACTCACCAAGCACTACCCTTGGGATGCCATGGGGTCCACTCCAGATGCTGCTCCAGCCAGCAAGAAGCATCCATCCATACCCGCAGCTCATGGTCCTCAGACATCAAGTGTCTACAGAATTTAGGATGGAGGTGCCTAGGAGCTTTAGACACAAAAGGAAGAGGAACCACCTGTTCACCTCATCTGACATCTTTCATTTCCTCACAGGGCTTCTGCATACATCTTTTTACCTGATGTTCACAACTGGCGTGGCAGGCAGGTACTACCCACGCCTACTGCGCAGAGCCTACCACCACTGAGGGAAGGAACCTGGGTAGGGTGGTGACCCAGGTAGATCAACCTCCACTCTCCAGAATCCTGAGTCTTCCCAGCATCCAAGAACAAGAATGTGAAGGCAAAATGCCTGTAACTGATTGAATAAATATGTAAATGCATAAATGGGGGCATTTACGGGCCAGCAGGTAAAGGTACCTGCTGCCAAGCCTGAGGACCTGAGTTTGATCGCCAAGATCCACGTGGTAGAAGGAGAGAACTGACTCTTGCAGACTGTCCTCAAACCTCCACGTGGGTGTCATGGTCGGTCACCACCCCCAACACACACACACACACACACACACACACAAATAAAAATGTTATGAATAAACAAGGTTGAGAAGCAACTGAGGGAGATACCAGATATCAATCTCTGACCTCCATACACATGTACATATACATGCATACACACATGCATAGTTACCTACACCTGCATGTACACACACACACACACACACACACAACTCAACTAGCACTGAAATTCCTGCTAAAGCCAGAAGCATCAATTTGACATTGTGGGAATGGCTATTTGACCCTCTATTGCAAGAAATTGAGAACTCGAAGCACGGAGTTGGCCTCTGACATCTGTCATAAGCATAAGCAAGCAGGCTGGTGCCTGGGGAGCCAGAGGCCTGATGAGAGCGGCAGCCAGGGTCTGCTGTCAGATTTACACTTACTTCTTTTCGAATGCAACTGAGGGCTGCTGGCAGGTCAGCTGGGGCTGTTTGGACTTATCTGGGTTATTGTCACAAAGCCCTTAGCCTTGAGTCAGTGATGCTTGTAGTGATGTGGGGGATTATATTTGTTCATTTGTGTATGTTACATAGAGTTGAAATACAAGGTGACTTATCGGCCATTATATTTAAACCACCGACTATGGCTCTGGTGTTTTTGTTGCTTTAAACAAACTGGCATAGAAGGGCTGAGAATATCTTAGAATTGTGAAAAGATTTTCCTCCCTGTATCAATTATACAGCAAATAAAAACAAATTATTTTAGTCAACACTTGCCCGAAGTATAACCTGGGGTCACTGCCCTCCCTCTGACACCTGCTAACCTTTGCTTCCTTCGTGTGTCTGAAACTCAGTCGTTTCCCACCCTCATGGTCACTGTTCCCACACCAGGTCTGTCTGTCCTCATAGCAGCATCCACTCTGGTCCCTGCTGATACCCTCAGAGCAGTTAGCATGACTGATGTAAAACTGCCTGAACTCAGGGTGAGCCCCCTCCCCCCTGACAAGGGCAAGTCCTCCAGCAGCCGCATGCCCCTCACTTGTCCCAGGGGATGGTCATCATCACCACTGCCCATGTCCTAGGCCTCCTGGCAGACTTCATTCTCCCTGTCTCCCTGGTTCTCCCAAGTACTGGGAGCCAGTCTGTGCACTTGGCCAGCCTCCACCCCACCAGCAGTTCATCATGGCTCTTCAGAGCTCCCCTCAGCCTGGAACCCTAGCCCCTGGCTCTGGGATGACCTGCTCCTGTGCCCTCCTGGTGTCTTAGCTTCAGTGGGCTGTCTCATCTTGCACCTCAGGAAGTGTACAACGGTGTCAGCACTTCTATCTGATTACGGTTCGTACTAAATATTTGAGGGGAATTTGGTGCTTAATTTTATGATTCTTCACCTGCAGCTGCTTTAGTTTCTCTCTCTCTCTCTCTCTCTCTCTCTCTCTCTCTCTCTCTCTCTCTCTCTCTCTCTCTCTCTCTCTCTGTGTGTGTGTGTGTGTGTGTGTGTGTTAAGAGTGGGGCTCAGTAAACTCACGATTCATTGGTCCAGCTCTCCCCTGCTATGGATGCTTTTAAAGAAATTGGTAGCACAGCCTTGCTTTAGGTCTCTCTGGTGTGTTAGCCGGAAGGATATGCTAATTCTAATTATACAGTTTTAACACTGTAAGGCTGGTGTGAGTGGGTGAACACTACCCCCCTACCTAGCAGTATGCCCAGTACACTCTAGCTACAAACACAGCTCCCATGGCCACCCCAGGCATTGATTACTTTTTCCCCTGCCCCTGATCAACAGCCCAGGAAACTAAGGCCCAAGGCTGGTAGCAGTCTGTCCCTATTTGGAGCCAAATCTGTAGATACTCAATTCTATAATGAACAAGCATTGTAGAGCTGTATTCCATAAGCTGTCAGGATTAATACATGTAATATATACATAAGGAAAGTAATTTAATTTATACTTTTATCAGTTCAGAATTTGTAATAGGGGGCCAGAGGTTGAGCTGACTAAGCTGCATTACGTATGAGAGAATATGAAACTACTCCAGGAGGGGCAATGCCTTAAGAGAAAGGTGCATTTCCAGGCAGTGGGCAACACCCATAGGCTGCCTCACTTCACATGCCGCTCTCTTCGTTTTCATTCTATGGAAGAATAGGAAGGAAAAGGACAAAGGATTTAAGTCCTGTTTCTTCTTATTGTTCAAAGGCACTGTTTGCAGACTGGCATAAAATAGGGTTTAACCTGTTTTTGTTTTGTTTTGTTTTTGCATTTGTTTATTTGTGAGTGAGGTATGGGGCATACCCCACGGTGCACACATAGAGATCAGAGAACAACCTGAAGGAGACACTTCCCCCTGGGTCTCTGGCTTAGGGGTGGGTACCTTTACCCATGGGGCCATGTCACCAGCCTGCCTGTGACTGAAGCGCCAGACAGAAATGCTAACACTGTTGTACACTCCTTGGGATGCAGGGGTTCTCTCTCTTGTGTTCCCAAGATTGCTAATTGTTCCTGTTCAACATTACAGACAGGTGCCTGGAGTGCTCTGGGAATATCTTCCCTCTGGGGCTAGCTTTGGACACACTTGTAGGTCATGCCAGAGTGTTAGGAGGACACTGTCACTAGATCCCACTCCTACAGACTTTAAAAAAAAAAAAAAAAAAAAAAAAAAAAAAAAAAAAACAGAAATTGTTTTAATCTCATGAGAAGCACATCATTTGTCCAAAAGCTTCTTAGGTTTCTCACGGTGGTCCACAGGGAATCAGGCAGTCCTTTTCATTCATTGTTTCCCTGTAACATGCAATTTGCTAAAAACCACAGTTTTAGGCAGCCTGCATCATCTGCTGAGCTTAAATCAGACATCCTTCCCATTAGGGAAATAGCTGAGATTACAGATTCTTACACGAGAAGAAACTGGAGTGGGTAGTTTATTTGGGATTAAAAATCACTAGCTTGGGTCCAGGCCCTCCACTGAATCTTAGCTTGAGTTGCTGCCAGATCCTTTTTTCTCCCTCTTTGTATCTCTTCAGGATATTGGAGAGGTCGGTACTAAGAGAGGTGGGCATGTGTGGCAGACGTGTGTGTGTGTGTGTGTGTGTGTGTGTGTGTGTGTGTGTGTGTGTGTGTGTGTAGGCTGAACTAGATTAGAAGACCCCAGGCTGAGCTTGGTCACTGCTGAGGGAGAACGTCCAGCAGGAGGTGACCACAGGGGCTGCTCTCTGTTCCTGCTGGCCACTGGGATGAATCCGGTCTTCAGCAGGGACTCCATAATGTGGAGCAGATGTGGGTCCCTGCAGCTGCAGAAGCAACTCTATCAAAGGTTGCACCCCACCATTGTCATTTGTGGGAGCCATGGTGGAAACTGCTAAGTGTTCCTTGTTCTGCACTACAGGGAGGTGCCTGGAGTGGTCTGGAAGATAATGCTTCCCTCCAGAGGCTGGCTTTGCTTTAGGGAGAGCATGTGCGCTCCTGTAAGTCACGCCAGAGTCTCTCAGAAGAAGACTCCTTGAAAGCACATTTACTTGCATGAGTGGTCCTGAGCTTTCCTGGGGTACAGGGATGCTGGGAGAGTAAGCATTAGTCTCTTGGGGAGCTGTGAAGGGCAGAAATGCACAGAGGGTAAGCAAAGGCTCCTGGGGGTAATGCAGGGTGGGTGTGAGGATCAGGCACCTCTTTGTATTTGTATGTGGGCACGCTTAGCTTTAACCACCAGTTCTAGGGGTTGAATTGTGGGCTCTAAGCAAGGGCTGGTTGCATAAGTGTTAGGTGTGGTGTAGTCTAAAGAGGGGATTTGGGCTTGGCCTGTGGCTGCGGCTTTGGCTGCAAGCAGAAAATATAATAAAAAGGACTTGAATGACGTCTCCTGTGACTGGTGGGTGGGGTTCCACCGGACTGTCACAGCGGCTTTAGAAAACTGGATCTCCCACAAAGAAACTCCAAGCACTCAGATCTCAGGTTTGTGTGTTTAGCATCACTGCCTTTGTGTGCCAGAGCTGACTTTCCCAAAGCCCCTGAGTTGCCTCTCCCTCTCTGTGACCCCTGACCCCTCTAACAGGCTTCTAGGGAGTTTGGAGCCTCAGCTTCTGAACTGTCTGCTCCACCAAGACCTGGAGCCCAGGTAGGAGATAGGAATGCCCTAGGGAGGACAGGTATCAGCCCTGGGGTCTCTGTGTGGTCCACAAATGCCAACCAACATCCCAGCACCTGTCTCCCGTCCTCACTGGGGGACCACAGGAAGTCTAGGACAATTGCCAGAGTGGGCATCTTCATTCAGGTGCCCGAGAAAAGCTTCAGAGAAGTGAGCAAGAGGCAGGGAGAGGCAAGGAATAGTTTGAGGAGGCTAGGAGCTTCTAGTAGTTTCCCAGAGACTTTTAGTCACTGGTTCTGAGGCCAGAAGGGCCATCTATGGGTAAGAAATAAAGAAAGGCGCGTTCCATGAAAGGTGGCACCTAAGTGCTCAGCTGCTGAGAGATGAGGGTCTGCGATACAAAGGCTAGATGTAATAGTTTCCTGTATCTTCCTGTCCAGTCATTCAAGGAGAGAGAGAGAGAGAGAGAGAGAGAGAGAGAGAGAGAGAGAGAGAGAGAGAGAGAGAGAGATGGATGAGTGGATCTGAATGGCACTTGTTGACCACTTCCAAAGCTCTCATTCTGCAGCTGACTGCACAGTCTGGAGCTGCCCCCAAACTGCAAGGCCCTGGGCTGCCAGCTGCCTGTTCCCACAGATAGGACAGAAGGCCATGGCCAGGAGGTAGCTGTAGCCAGTGAGTTTTCTCTCAGGCCCTACTCCCAGTGTGGGGCTGCGTGTTGTCGGCCATGTCTGTGTGACAGTGGGTGGCACAGGTGTCCTTTCCTCCTGATTGGAAGTTCTGAGTTTCCTCTCTGTTTCTCCAACCAGTGCCACTCTGGTTCATACCTGTGGCCTGCATGTTCCCCCTGGGTCAGCACGGTAGGAGGCACCAGCCCAGGGTGTTCAGCTAGACGGACCCACTGCCCCCGATATAAGGAGGGGCGAGCACACCCAGAGAACATTGCTGGGCCCGTCTACTGTCAGGGGCTCTGCTGTGTTCTGACAAGTCCCTCGGTAGATGAGGACGCTAGCTTCGTGCAGCTTCTTCCTAGGCATGTGGCAGTGCCCTTTCAGCGTGGGCTGCCTGCCTCAGTTACAACAGTGGAGAAGAGGGGTCGGCTCCCCTTCCCTTCTGCCTTTGCTGAAAATGAGGAAGAGAATTGCATGGAGGCTGTCTGGGGACCCTGGAGATAAAGTCACCCGTGAAATCCTGCCCTGATGGTGGTTTTCATTGTCTTCTTTTGAGCAGCTAAAATGATCTCTCTGTCTGTCTGTAGCAATCTATCTATCTATAGCTAATGTATCTATCTACATCTGTATCATCTATAACTGGAGTTACAGATGGTTGCGAACCACCGAGCAGGAGCTGGGAACCAAACCCAGGTCCTCTGCAAGAGCAAGATTAACTGCTTAACTGCTGAGCCATCTCTCCAGCCCCTAGTCTTAGTAATTTTCAAGTCTATAGTCACCACGCTGGACAGAAGATGTCCTCAACATAACCCCCCAGTCTAACTGAAAGTCTGTGTCCTCCTTTCAACATCTCCTGTCCCCTTTCTCTCTTGGCTCTTGGCAGCCACGCTTCTAGCCTCTGTTTCCCCGTTACTCACCATTTATTCACAGAGAAGGCATACTGAGTAATTTTAAAGTCAAGCCCAAAGCTACAGTGTCCCACTGGGAACTCAAAAGAGGCCCTTTGCAGTTCAAATGCTTCCTCACACATAGCCACACAAGTCTAGTGCTAGTAATGGGTGACAGATTGCTAAATTCATAGAAATAAACAAAACAAAGCTAATCATCATTTGATATACTCATGTGTTGTCTTGTTAACATCTTCCAGTCTAGAAAGAACTCAGCATTTTTATCTGAGTGAGATTCTGAGAGATGGTGACTTTTAATACAGCTGAAGAGAGAAATGTAGAGACCCACAGAGGTTTCCTAGTGAGAACTTACTCAGGGTCTAAGAATCTGAACTTGCTTTAACCAGCAGAGCTGCATAAGGGGATGATTTGACCATGGGCGTGGTTACCAGGTGTTTGGAAGGGTCTACACGTGGCTGTGTGGTGTGCTTTGATCTAGCAAGGGGGAGGTCTTTTTGCTCCGCCCCTTGGCATTGTTTAAAAAAAAAAGCCCTTTTGAATAAATGGAAAAGGCCCTTGAGTATTGACCCAGGTCCTCCCGAAGCCATCATGTGTTTCTGTCTTTCTCTTCTTCGCTATCCTTCTAATATTTTCTTATCCCTCTCTCTTCCTCATAAGAACCCTTGAAAAGGAGGGAGCTGGCCTCCCACACAGAAACAGACTTGCTGATGGATTGTGAGAAGACACCTTTGGTGTCCCTCTTCTGAGCTGTTCATAACAAGGGGACCCCTCTGTGGAGATGGATAGGGCTGCGGCACCGATCCCTATGAATCTGCCTGCACGACCCTCCTTTCAGGGCCATCTCTGTCCTTTGTGCCTCGTCTGGGTTTGCCTGTTACACCGCCCACTTTAGGCTGAAGGCACCAACTCTGCATTCCATAGGTACTGTTTGCCCCCCCCCCTTTCTCTAAATGAGATACCCCTCTGAGACTCTGAATTGAACTCCTAGCATAATGGGGTGGGGGTGAGGAATGAAAAGACCATGGGGCTGTCTGCATTCATCCAGGCTTTCCTGGAGGTCATTTAAGTTGCCCATGTGTCAGAGGAGTGTGAGAAATCTGTCCGCTTTCCTCAGATGTAGCACTGTTATTGGTCAGAAAAGTTGGAAGACGGCAATGGAGCAGTGTAGTGAGCTAGGGCAGCCCTGGGTGGCCGGATGACGGCAGCCAATGGAGACCGAAGACCAGTCCTGTGTATGTTAGGTGAGAAGCAAGGTGACATGGGAGAAGATGGACAACTGGGAGAGATCACCACCAGATGTGAGTTACCACGGAGTCTTCGATCAGTGAGAACAGATTAGAGCCGGGTAGGAGGGCTGTGTGGGGGAAGTGCTGCTTCCCCAGACCCTGCTGGCCAGGAAGGATGTGGCAGGAAGGAACAGGGACAGGGCCGTGAAGGTGCCTGTAGGACCAGCGAAGTGGGCCAGCACTGAGCTTCGCTCAGGCAATGGGAATTCAAGATGTGTGCGTTGGGTTGGGATGAGGCGTGGCAGGGGACGGAGCTTGGGCAATGTGAGGCACAGGGCCAGATCTAGGTTTATGGTCCAAGTAAAAAAGAAACCAAAGTAAGGAGGAAAGGAAGAGTCTACACGAGTTTCTTGCCTTGCAGAGTGTCACTGAGTGGTCTTTGTTTCGTTTGGAGTTTCACATTCATCACATGGGAGACTTGGGAGCTGCCTGTGCCCTTTAGGATTGGGTGGCATCCCTGAATTCCTCGACATCCTCCCTGGTTAACAGGGTAGGAACTGCACTTCAAGATGGGCAGTGGCTGGGGCAGAAGATGACTCCTGACAGGACTTGCTGGAACAGGCTGGGCTGTAGTTCTAGGCGGACTCAAGGACCCATGGCATGCTCATAGCTCGAGAAGAAATCGTCTGATCATGTTGCTTTGGGTCCCTATTACTGTAGCCTGGAAACACAGTGAGGCCCAGTGAGATGTCTCAGCTGGTACGGATGCTTGCCACCAAGCCTGACAACTTAAATTTGATCCTTAGGCCCCACATGGTGACAGAAGAGAACTGACACCCACAAGCTGTCCCCTGACCTTCATTCAGTTTTACACACACACACACACACACACACACACACACACACACACACACACACACACACACACACACACACGGAGAGAGATAGAGAGACAAAGAGATTAAAAACCAACATACCAGAGTGGCCTAGATGGTCAAATACACGTGAAGTTAGCTACACAAGTTAGCAAGCAGGACTTCAGAGTTACAGGGGAGGAAGGCAGCTTCCTCCTAGAGCAGTGGTTCTCAACCTTCCTATTGCTACGACCTTTTATACAGTTCCTCCTGCTGCGGTGACCCCCAACCATGAAATTATTTTTGTTGCTACTTCATAACTTTAATTTTGCTAGTGTTATGAATCATAATACAAACATCTGTGTTTTCTGATGGTCTTAGGTGATCCCTGTGAAAGGGTCATTCAACTCCCAGAGGGGCCACGACCCACAGGTTGAGAACCACTGCTCTAGAAGAAGCTGGGAAGGGGAGGGGAGGTAGAGCAGAGAGGACAGTACCTGCCGGAGGAGATGCAGCTAGATGGGGCAGCTGTGGCTATGCACACGACCTTCTGAAGTTTATAACGGTGGCCTAGAGAGTGGGAGGCAATGAGGCCTGGCCAAAGCGACTGTGACCGAGGCTGGCACACACAAGGCAGATACCTCAGGAAGTCTGGACTGTGGGGTTAAAAGGCATCCAGGGGCCAAACTTGGGCATGGTCCTCCAAAAACACCTGGGAGCTCCAGGGGGGAAGGGTACCCCAGACACCCTGAATAGTGAATGAGGGTGCACACCTGTAACCCCAGCACTATGGAGGTAGAGGCAGGAAGATCAAAAGTTCAAGGTCATCCTCAGCTACATACAGAGCAAGTTTGAAGCCAGTCTAGAATACACGAGACACTGTCTAAAAAAAGGCCAGACAGACACTACGCAAAAGTTTCTGCTGAATCCGAGTCTCCTCAGCGAGGCTAAGAAAGAGTGTCTCCCTCCTGGCAAGGAGTCTGCCTCATCCAGCTCTGTTCCCACGTCTGGCACCGACAAACTGCACCCACCTGCCCTGCAGACACAACTGCTAAGAGAATCCATAAATATAAACAGAGCGAAGTCATCTGAGCAAGCGCAACCAATACAGGATGGGCGTGTGAGAGCAGGTCTGACTTAGTCAGTTCTTTGTGTTCATCCGGGTCTCCCCTTTCTGAAACAAAAGCAGGAGTCTGTGCACAATCGGTTTTCAAGGGACAATTGTTCTCAATGCCAAGTCCACACTGTTAAGCTTATGGGGTGAGGACGGAATTGTTCGACACCCTTTGCTGACCTGCAGGGCTGCCCTGGCTCCAGTAATCCATCTGACACAAGGAGCCAATCATGTTTCAGGCTGATGTAGTTTCCTAGGCAACCACCAATGTAGTCACAGAAACAGACTGTAGATAGTAGAAAGAAACACAGAGCTGGGGAGAGGCACTGACCCATAATCTCCTGACTTTGATGTGATGCTCACCTGCAGAGTCATTCATACTTGATCAATACCCAAAACCCTACGCTATGAGCAACATGGCACCCCAACCCAAGACCCCAGCAGAAAGCGCTGGCACGACCCCTTGCATGCCCAGGAGTTACTGGGAAGGCCCTGGAATGTTGCTGCCTTCAGGGCCCCCATAGAGCAAGCTCCAAGATGGTGGAGGACCATCGATCTGGGCATTAGGCCACAGAGCCAGGGTGCAGCTATCTAGGAATGATGCCAGAAGAGATGACACCCACAAGGAGCCTTTGAGACTTAAGCTTACACCCCACTCAGCAGACAACTTCACTGCTTATTCAGTGTGTGGGGATGGAGTGGGGACTTCTAAGTGTGCCCAGGAATAATATCCAAAGTAAAATATACCTTCTGAAACTTACACTGTCTGTAGCCCATAATACGAACACTATCATTTCAAACTTCTATATCTATTTGTGTGTGTGTGTGTGTGTGTGTGTGTGTGTGTGTGTGTGTGTGTGAGAGAGAGAGAGAGAGAGGGGGGGGGGGTGGAAGTCAGAGGACAACTTTGTGGGGTCTGCTATTTTCAACACGTTGGCTCCGGGGATCCAGCTCAAGTCATCCGGCTCGGTGGGAAGCACCTTTACCTGACTGAGCCATTTTGTCAGCCCTAAACCTCTACCTTCTACTTGTCTGTCTCTGCCCCTGCCTCTGCCTCTACATCAGTTAGTACCTCGGCCTCCTCATCTTTCCAGGCTCTCTGGCTCCTCCTCCCTGCCCCTGCAGCTCCTCTGGGGACCACAGTCCCATGACTTTCCCCGTCTGCAAGACTGTTTTCTAGAGTTCACCAGCAGCCTGTCCTATGAGAGTTCGAACCCTGCCCACTTCGTCTAAGGCTGTCCTGCTGCCTTGGTGGGTTGGGGGAAAGGGGTCAGAAGAAGGTGGGGAAGTCCTGGAACTGAGGACAAAGCTCTTGCTGTGGCTTCACTTAGAGGAAGACACATCCCCAGGGGTTGCCCTTGGAAAGAAGGATGAATATGGGGCTCATCAACAGACCTCAATCATCTTCGATGAGAAGTAAGGACTTGGGGGTGGGATTCTCCCTCTCCTCACTACCCGGTTCCCATTTGGAAGTGGTTATTGCTGCCATAAGTAATTCCCAGACAGGAAAGGAGCAGTTAAAGCTGTGGCCAGTGGTTTCACAAAGACCTGAACAGAAAGGAGATATGACCGGTTCAGGGCTTCTCACTCTACCCCAAGCAGCGGAGGGATCTTTAATAAGCATGGTTAAAAAGGAGATTGGAATCCGGGTGACGCCTGAGACCCTGCATCTCTGCCAGGGGTTGATGCTCCGGTTTGTATATTACCATACTACCGTGAGGTCCCCTTACACCGTAACTCCCTGCTTCATTTCCCTCATCCCACGTGCCTTCGCCTCCCCAGGTTCCCTCACTTCTCACCCCACTGCTCTCTGAGACAGACAAACCTGTTGACTGGGACTACAAAAACCATCTACAAGACACCCAAACTTGAATCTCAGAGAGAAAGTCCTTTGGTCACTCCCCACTCCTCTCTCCGTTTCACCCTTATGTGTGGTCCTCGGTAAATCCAGCTTTCACCTAAGAAACAGAAATGTTGGCTCTCGACTCCTGCTCTCACGGACTGCGTCTGGAGGCAGGTGGGCACACGCTGCATGCCCCGCACACCTGACACCACCATCGCACAGCAGAGGCACTTCCCAGCCGTGATGCCTGCTCTGCTTCTGGACCATTCGTGGGTGTGCATCTCCATACACGTTACTATGAAAAAGCCACGTGTGCACAGGGAAGAGCTGCTTTCCTAATGTAGTTTTCATTTTGTTTTGTTTTTTAAACTTCAAGGTTGGACAGAGCACATCTGTAGGGGAAACAAGTGTCCCCATTACTCAGAGATGGGTGGCAAAAGCTAGCTAGTAGAAACAACATCCCCCAAACTATTTCCCTCTCTCGGGTTCTCCATTACAAATCATGTTGGGGAACAGGGGGTGGGATTTTTGTGAATGAGTAAATATACCATCTTAACAACTGCACTCCAAGACTTTCCAGAAGTATCACGTGGTAAAAACAGACTGAGTGGGCCATGGAAACATTGGATGAGCAGCTTTCCTCTGGAAGTGGCCACTGGGCCTCAAGTTTTACTCAGCTCACACTATCCCCACAGAACAACCCCTTAAAGACTGTTGTCTGAAAGGCCAACATCTACCTAATGGAATCTCTCCAGACTCAGCCCTCGGCCCCCAGAACACAAGGCAGTAACTCAACCAGGAAAGAAGGTGGGGACATCAGGGACCAGGGACCTCAATTTCCAAGGGCTGGAGGGCACCCAAACCTAGGGTCGCATTGTCCTTTCTGGCCCCCCCAGTGCTTTGGTTGGTGTCCACTCTGCTAGCTACAAAGCTGGTGTCCTTCACTGACTTCCAATTCAGAGACTTCAAAAACTGAGGCTGAAATTTTCTGTTCTTGAGTCCCACAAGGCAGTGCGACTTTCCCTGCACCTAACAACACCGTACCTGAATGGACAGGACGGCGAGGCGCAGGGTTCATACCATAAAACTCCCAAACACAATACACCTCCACTCCAAGACCCCGCACTCTCGAGTTACGGATAAAGACAAATGATGATTGAACACCTGCTCCTCAGAAAGACTAGCTGTTCAAAAGCCAGAGCCTGGAAAACCACGCGGTTCAGCCCGGCATTACATCACCACATGGGTCCAGCGTCTCCCCAAAGACCAGTGAAGGGTGGAACCTCCCCCCACTCACCTCCCATGAGGCCCAAACCCTACTCCACCACGCAGACCAGTCCCTGCTGCCTTTTAATCTACCTATCAAATGCTCAGAACTCACGGTGCTCTGCTACCCCCACCCCTCCAGCCTTCAGAAATCTTTTCCTCTTCGGAAAAGAGGGGCAGACCTCGGAGTGGACTGGCAGACCCACTTTGGATTGCAGCCTTACTTCCTGAATTATGACCCGGCAGGCAGACCTCCAAACTAGTCTGGGTGCATAATGGAGACTACCATAACAGAAACAGCAGCTGTATAGACGCTCATCCGGATAAAGGCCACTTCTGAGCCCTGTGGGTTAGAGAAAAGATCGGATTCCTGGATCGATGCATAGCCAGGCGCTGCCTCCACCAATGACAAGGCTCTTTGGCTGTCTTTACTAATAATAGCAAGCGGCCTTGTCCTCGGTGTTAGCAGCAGCGGAGTACGGGGTGATGATGCCTGGACTAGACCGACCGGCGGTACGCGCACTCTGAGCTCCATGCCAATCTGTCCTGCCGTGCCAATAGCTAACCCAGTACTGCTACCAGGGTAGGAAGATGCCAGCATGCACAATACTCCTCCCAGGAGGAGGCCCGCTCTCCTTGATGCCTCCGGTCCCGAGCAGGAAATACCAGTGTGTGTGGGTTGGGGGGGTGGGGGTGCAGAGGAAAAGATGCTGATAGCGCAGAAGCCCCCACCGTGCACCCTGCTGCTGAACAACCCAAACCGAATTCCAGGGGGCTCTTTCTGCTTCAGGCAGCATCCTGGGGCTGCAAGATACTCAGTCCAGCGAGGACACAAAACACTACGAGCAGCCGCCGCCAGGTAAAGCCTTGCAAGGCTTCCCAGGCCAGCCTAGGCTTCACGCTGCACCGCATGGGGGAGAGAAGCACTAACAAAGCCGGGCAGCCTCTCCTCCCCCCCGGGGGCTCCGAGCGGCAGAGCACTGCACTTACATGGCCTCAGAAACCTCCAGGTTCAGGTCACTAGCTGGGGCTGGCTGCAGGGACTGCGACCCTCCCATCCTCGCTGAGCCCTGGCGTGCAGGCTAGCCGCGGGCAGGGCCAGCGTCCTGGTGCGGTTCCTCCAGCCCGGGGCGGGCCGGCGGGCGGCCGGGGCTGCTGCACTGCAGATGGGAGCAGCTTCTGGCATCCGTGGTGGTGGCGGCGACTGGGAGCTGCGGCTCGAGGCCGGAGCCGGCCCAGGGGGCGAGCGCCGAGGAAGTGTGCACGCGCAAGTGGAGCTGGCGGGCGCGCGCCTAGGTGTACGCGTGAGCGTGGCTGGTGCGCGTGGAACTGCCTGAGAGGAGGCAGTGTGAGCCCAAGCACTGGCGTGGTCCGAAAGGATCTTCTCCTCTTAAAGCCCCCAGCTCAGCCTGTGTGTTGGGACTTGATGACGTCACCACCACCAAGTGGCCAGACGCCTGCATCTTCACAAAGCTCCAACATTGGCTCCGGAAACCGCTGGGGGGAGGCAAAGACCCTCCCTCTGCTCACACACCAAGCTGCAGCCTCCTAGACTAGCCCAGACCGTCTGCCAGTGTAGTATGTCCTTTGAGATGTAAATGCGCTGCCCATTGGCAACTTGAGGCCCCCCAGAGGGCGGGGCAAGGTGGTCTAGCCATAGACAGAGTTGGGGACAGGTCCCTTCTCCCTCCCTCCCCCAGACTGGAGGAGGGGCTGCAGGAACCAGTAAAACAGTGGAAATTGAGGATCGCACACTTGAACTTTCTTCAGATAGCACAGCTGGGGACGAACCAGTCTGTCCCAGAGCAGCGACCTGGCATCGCTCTCCAGCTCCCAGCTCACCAAGACCAGGCCTCCATGAATACCTTCTTAGTCTGACAAAGTCTGCAGAGGTGGAGGCAAGCTGGAGAGAAAGAGGCATGGGGCCACCTTCAGAGGCTGGGTCTGCAGTCTGGTCTTTGACCATGAGAAGAATTTTCTACAGAGACAAGCCCTGTGTCATGCAGGCTGTGCTCCTGGGTCAGGCCCCTCACGTAACAGGGAGGAAAGGTAGCAGTGAGGGACATATAAAGGCTCATCTCTGATCCCCAAAACACAGGCTGGCTTAGATGCCGGGACAGCCAGTGCCAGACCCCATCTCCCTACTAGGAAGCAGCCGGGTGTCTCTGTCTCTGGCTCTGAATGTTTTCACAGTTGAGCTCTGGCCCTTCTCACCAGAGACTACTTGAAAGGCATTCTCTGTCTGTCCTGTAAGTGCCAGTGGTTTGGGGACCCCGCCACTCCAGTCTGGCTTACCTTCGATGCAATGGCTTTCTGAGCCCTGAACATTTACAACTGACTTTAGACACAACTGCCTATGGGAAAGCGGAAAGACTCATCAGACTTTTCCCACAATTCCTCTACCTATAAGGCAGTTAGTGCATAAGAAATATGTACATATGGCCCGAAAATAATAAGAGGAAAGTAAAACCGATCAACGCACGCAATGAAATCAAGATAAAGCTACTCACCCCATTTTACAATTCCCTCCAGTATACTGGCTGCTTTCTAAAAGTGTGGCTAAAGGTGCCTGCACAGGTCAGCACATACAGAATTTGCTACTTGCCACAGGCTCCAGAGCTGGAGGCCAGCTGAGTTTCCTGAGCGCATATTTCTTCGCCATGTCAAAACACTACACCATCAAAATTGCTTCCAGGAATCGGTGACATTAAATCTCCAGGAAACACCGAGGTTTCTCTCTGTATTTACATGGAAATGGCAAACAAAGATGCCAGTCTTGTGGGGAAGGTAACTGTCAGCCGGGCAGCACCTCCCAGGGAGGCCATCACTCACTGTCAAGGGGAGTGTCGTCTGGTAGCAAGGATCCTGCAACTTATTTATCCAATCATATTCATGGGGCTTGGGGGGAGTTCTTTATATTTAAAAAAAAAATCTTCTGGGTTCTGTCTGCAGTTGGGGATCCAAAAGAACCTTATAGTGTGTAGAAAAAAAAATTCATCAATGCTAATGTAGATTCTTTCCCTGGGTGTGTGACATACAACATTGGGTTGCACACTATGTGGGAAAAATGGGGCGTCTCCAGCCTGCACTAATCCCAATTTGTCCCTCAATGGCTCTATTTTGCCTCTTTAACGCTCTGCTTCTAGAACCACTCTTCCACGGTGGCCTTGGATTCTGGACCGAGTGGTAAACATCTTTCTGACAAAGGGCCACCAAACCGTGGTGAGGCTTGCAGGACACAGCCCTTTCCAAAGGAGGAGATCGTCCATAATGGTGAGGTTTGTCAGGAATGAGAGAACCACCTCAGGGGGCCCAGACTGTCCTCTCAAAGGGGGAGGAAATCACCTCATGGGAACCAGACTGTCCCCCTCGAGGGATGCCAGTGACAGCAACTTCTTCAGACCCTCGGGCAGAAGCAGAACTGAGATAATGGCCTCTTGGCCTGGCCAGGATTTGCTCTCTCAGTGAGGCAAAGACAGCCCTCCTCTTCTGTCCACTACCCGTTCTTGGAGTCACGGAACCCTTTACCTGCTCTTCCCAGCACAGCCACATAGATGAACTCTGCCCTTCGCCACTCCTTGTCTGTGACTGGTGTGCTGGGACTCCCAGAGCTGTGTGGCAAAGCCACAACCAGAACCTGGTGTGCGCATGACATTTGGGGTCACAGGGCTGCCAGAATGCCTTTACCCTTGGAAAGTAGCCGGTTTCTGCCAAAAGTGAAGGCTTTGAAACGACCCCCGAGTTCAAATCCTGCTTTTTCCCCTCATTGGCTGTCTGCACTTGAGCCCATACCTAAGCACTCAGCCTGCAGGTCCCAGCTGACACAGAAAAAAATGAACACAATACTCTGGAGGACTTTGGAGAAATGAAGCTAAATAAAATCCATACACGCTTGGGCCCAGGTCCTCCTCTCTAAGGACCATGTTCCCTGAGTAGAATACCATTACAATAACAAGGCATCATTGCAGCCAAGTGCTTCTATTCAGAATCCCAACAACCACACAGTTACAATATAGTGACATATTATATAGTGGATACTATCACCTCGCTGATATTAAAGCTGTACCCCCAAACCATGGTAGAAACAGAGAGCGCCGGGCACCTCTAAAGTTAATGACAGCCAAACCACTGCTGTGTGAGATTCCCTATTGAAGAGACACTCAGACAAACCAACAGTTAATTTCTGATGCTGACCATGCCCGCAATTTGGACCAAGCTCGATTCTTTGGTAATTTAGCTCACAGAAAATGCCAAGCTGAAGGAATGGGGGAGGGAAAGGGCTGTGCGATGGCCTCCAAGTGTCTCCTGAAATTCCTGTGGAGGCCCTAATCCCTGATGTACTGGAATTCAGAGGAAGGGCCTATGGCAGGTGATAAGGGTTAGACAACATCATTACGGGTCCCCTCATAATGAGATTAGTGCCCTTATAGAAAGGAGAAGAGTCGTGTCATCTCCTACACTCCCATGAAAATACCGCAAGAAGATGACTATCTGTTCTGCCAGACAAAGCCTCAAAGACTTTGCTCATGTGCACACCTGATGAGGGATGCCCAGCCCCCTGGACTACGAGAAAAAGATGTTAGCTGTTCCCCCTTGAGTCTGTGCTGCTTCTCTTACAGCAGCCCAGGCTAAGACATGCTGCTTAAGATGCGCTGATGGAAGCCAGGCGGTGGTGGAGCACGCCTTAATCCCAGCACTCGGGAGGCAGAGCCAGGCGGATCCCTGTGAGTTCGAGGCCAGCCTGGTCTCCAAAGTGAGTTCCAGGAAAGGCTCAAAGCTACACAGAGAAACCCTGTCTCGAAAAAAAAAAAAAAAAAAAAAAAACCTGCATTCATACCAAGGAAACTCCGAACAGCAGCAGTCTACGATGACGGGACATTGGCATCCAGAGGCCCTGGAGACACACAGGCGGTACCCAGGTCCAGTTCCCTCAATGGCTGTGACTCCATACTCCACTCCTGTTCCCCTTCCTACCTCCCTCATCTCCCCGAAATCATACAAGGTCAAATCACAGATCTGTGTATATTTGCACGGTAGGAAATTCACCAAGATTTACCGAGAAGTATTAAAATGCCACAGACAGCATCCCAATAACCTGTCCCCTCGTTTATTCAAACATGCACCGAGGCCCTTGCTAGGCTCTGGCCAAAGCTGAGGCTGCAGTGGAGTCCCTAGGCCTTTCTTGTACCTTCAGTTATCCAGAAAATCCACACCGGTGACTCTTAGTACCCTGCTCTCCTGACTTTCACATGCTAGCTCCTCCTCCCATCCTTCCCACCCTGACACTGGTCCAGTCTCCGCCCTGGCCTCCCTCTGAGAAACAGCAGAGCATGCCCTCTCTAGGACACATCAATGGTGCCCACCACTCTCAAGCACAACCCTGATAAGACCCGACCCAAACAGCCCTTCTGCAGGTCTCTGAGCCTTGTACACATGCACAGTCCAAGGCCCTGAAGATAGGCCAAGCCCACACAGGTCAGCTCCACTGCCCCCTAGCCTACTGATGTCCCAAGAGAGTCTAGAGAGCCGGATAAACCGGGAAATGCCTCCATCATTTCTAACATAATTAGCAATCAACTGTATATTAACACCCCTATAATGTCACGGGCCTGGCCGGTGCCTGGTGACTCAGATCATTTATTCTCATGTCACTAACTGGCAGCAAGCCTCGCAAAGCCCTTTTAACCACAAGATGAACCATGGGGTCCAGGCTTCACATTCCAGAGGGGAGCAAGGATCTGGGACCCGTTAAGGGCTACAGAGATGACTTGGTGAGCCTCCCATTTGTGTGGGAGACTGGGGTTTGGTTCCCAGCACCCACACGGCAGCTCACAACCAACTGTAACTCCAGTTCCAGGAACTCTGGTGTTCTCTACTGGCTTCTCTGGGCTCCTGTACACACGTGGTACACACAGACTCAGGCAGACTCACACACATATATATAAATGTGTGTGTGTGTCTCTGTGTGTGTGTGTGTGTGGTGTGTTTTCAAGACAGGGTTTCTCTGTGTAGCCCTGGCTGTCTTAGAACTTGCTTTGTAGACCAGGCTGGCCTCAAACTCAGAGAAGCCACCTGCCTCTGCCTCCCAAATGCTGGGATTAAAGGTGTGCACCACCACACCTGAAATAAATAGTTAAAAAAAAAAAAAAAAAAGACAGTTAAGCCAGGCATGGTAGCTAGTGCCTATCATTATAGCACTCAGGTACGGTAGCGGAGTGAGGATCAGGAATTCAACATTGCCTTCGTCCACGCTTCAAGTTCAAGGCCAGCCTGGACTACATGAGACCCTGTCTCAAACATTTTTTTAAAGAATGTTTGAAGTACCTCTGGTACTCCAAAAACAAGCCTAAGTGTCCTACCTGGTTTCAGGTTTCAAGGAAGACAACAGCTGCCATAACATCATTCCTTACCCGGCAATGCTGTGGACCCCTGAGCAGCTAATCACCCAAGCACGTGGGGAAGGAAAGTCGGTCAAATCGCAGAACAGCCCAGGGGAGAATGCGAAGGAGGTAAATACAGCTAAAGAACTAGGCAAGGTTCCGTTTCTATTAATCCAACCCGCAACATGTAACAGACTAGCCAAAATGGCGAGCTCCTGGTTCATTCATTCAGAGTCTCAGTGTCAGTACATAAGGTGGAGAGGAACTGAGGATCAGCCTCCAAACCACCCACAAGGCTGGGTGCGTGTGCACCTGCATACACATGTGCCCACACACATAGGAACACGCGTGCGCGCACAACGCATGCATGTACGCCACACACACAGACACAGGGCAACAAATAAATAAAACATTTAAATGGTAACAAAAAAAATCATTCCACGGGTGAACAGCTTTTCTTGTTATTGACATTGCTGACACACTCTCTCCTAAGTCCACTGCTGGGGGCCTGAATGGATACAGTGGACGCTGACTTCTACAATCGTCTACCACCAACTCAGTATTCAGCAGGCACACCAGGAGCTACACCTGGAAACCAGCATCAGAAAACTAGGAAGTTTCCTAGGGAGTCCTAGGTTTCCCAGGTCTAGTTGCTCCATCCTGCCATGTCTCCATGGCAACAAGGTGTGATGTTTGACTAGAGCCCCACCTGCCATGTCTCCATGGCAACAAGGTGTGATGATTGACCAGTCGCTCCAGCATGTCTCCACGGCAACAAGGTTACATACGGAGAAGCAAAGGGCACCACCAGGACCACCTTTTTGTCTTCAAAGCCTCTAATAGACATGGTCACTTCTCAATCACTGTCTTTCCAGTTAGCCTCTTGCTGACTGTCAGGGAGACGCTCAATGCCACTGACCACAAGGCAGAGCCACAGCCCGGCACAAGAGACACGGTGTCATGAAGAACATGAGAGAAATCCTAGCAAAAGATTCAGAGTCTACCAGTGTCCTTTGAAACAGCAATTTGCACAAGCAGGTCTCAGTGGGAAGAGGGGACGCTGCCTAGGGTGATGACCTGACTTCAGAGAGAAGACAGAAGCACGGAAGAACCACGAGACTTCCGGGAAACCGTTTATGGACAAGGACCTACACGTGCAGCAAAAGTCAGGATAAAGTCAGGGATACGCAGCTCTGAAACCAGCATAAAAGTGTGGTCCGAATTCCTCATCTGCTGTATGCACTAACAGACGGGCTCCATCAAAATCTACAGCAGCCGTTCTCAACCTGTGGGTCACCCTCTCCTAGGGGTCCCATATCACATATCCTGCACATCGGGTGTTTACATTCCGATTCATAACAGTAGCAAAATTACAGTTATGAAGTAGCAACAAAATAATTATCTGGTCGGGGGTCACCACACTGTGAGGAACTGTATGAAAGGGTCTCGGCGTTGGAAGGTTGAGAACCACTGCTCTACAGTTCGTTAAACTGAGTCACAGTTCATTCATTTCCTTTTTCAAACAAAGTCTCAAACATTTCCCCAACTACTGAGGGGAAAATCTGGATTCTTTCAGGGGCTTCATTTTAAATAGCTTCTTTCAGGTAACCATTTTCTTCAGGCTTTGCCAGGCACCCTTCCTAGAACTCACTTCATGGATCTGATCATAAACAAAAATGAACATGGGGACCCAAGACAGGCTTTCGGCTCAGGAAAGCCCCACCCTCCAAAGTCCGGGTTCCTAATTAGAAATAAAATCAAGCTGCTTTCTATGCCATGGACTCACCTGGGCCAGGTGATTGCTTCTGTCTAGAACCAAAACCACAACCAGGGCTGGCCATCTTTCTCCTTGGTAGCCTTTTATAGAAAGAAAGGAAAATTTCATAGGCACGCTAAGAAGGTCTGGGTTCCTAAGAGAGTTTTAATATGTCTGCTTTGACTGTGTGGATTCTCTGAGTTCCTCCGGCACTTAGGCCTCCTGCTCTCCGAGTCTACTTTGTACAGGGAATAAAAGGCCTTTTAAGGAGAACATTAGGGTGTAAACAGAGATGAGCGTGGATACTGCCAGAATGGAATCGAGGCTGGTTTCCTCAGTCAGACTGGAAAAACGGGCTCAGCGTGGTCACCTGCCATCTCCAGGATAGGGAATTCTTAGGGGCTGTGGGGAAGCCACTCAGGATAGAAAGGCCTCCCTGATAGCATTCAAATAGCAAATCCAGAAGCCTCAAGCCTCCAATGAGAGCAAAGAGGTGGCAGCCTGTTCACTCTGGGGTCGATTCCTTTTCAAGCCTCACCAGCCATCAACACAGCCTGGCACACTGCTGACCCCTCCCGCCCTGCCCCCTGGGCCCCCCATCCCTGCCCCCACCTCCACCCCCACCCCGCTTCCCCCTTGTGAGCAGTGCAGCAGAAGCCAGGCAAAGCAGCTCAGAACTGCTGACTCAAGGCTCCTTGAAGAAGCAGAAATCCAGAACACTGGGCCAGAAATAGTAGCCATGAGAATCTACTGAGAGCACGTCTGTGGGCAGAGTGGGTGAATGAGTGTGTCAGCATGTGTGGTGTGTGTGTGTGTTACCAAGCCCTAAAAATATCGCCTTCTTTCCACAAAGATCCCAGAAGCTCAATCTGGAATTCTCCATACCCCACATCCTCAGGGCTAGCTGCACCAGCACACAGCTCTCTGGAGATGCAGGCAGTTCTGCCTTCTCCAATACTTAGCCCTTGAGGGACTGATTGATTTGTATACATGAGGACAATTGTCCTGTGACCTCAGGCTGACCTGAGTCTTGCCCTATCTTGCTGGCCGCCTTATAGAGACCCCAGGGCATAGACGTGACCAGGCTAACTAATGGCTTCCAGAGTCATCGGCATGGTCAGCACTAATTCACCAGCATCTGGATTCAGGCTTGGCCAGAGGAGACACTCCATAGACATAAGAGTGAATGAAGAAACAAGCCACAAGGCAAACTCACTCTCTCCAGCACACTGTTACCACGGTAGTTCAGGTTGCCACTGTCTCCTGCCTGGACCATAAGGACAGCCACATGATCCTCAGACCTTTGGCCCCTCCTTTCTATCTACCCTCTCCTGCTACCAGAAATCACCCCAAATTAAATTCCATCCCTGTTAGGATCCTGCTCTCACTCTTCCGGGTCTAACGTCTTACGCATCAAGGGGACAGGGACGACTGCGCCCCCGCCTTAAAAGTCCACACGGACCCCCACGCTCTCTCTCTGCGCTCCTCTTTCTGTTTCCTCTCTGCTCTGCTCCCGCCATCTGTCTGTCTCTCCAGGCCTGGTTTCTTTCTAATAAAGCTCTTTCTAACTCTGGTAGTCGAAGCCATAGCTTGTAACTTTTCCGCCGTGCCCGCTGACCCTCCAGCGCCATTTATCTTCAATCCCAACTCTCCTTTGCTTGAAGAGAATAGATGGGTTTCCTTTCTCAGCACCTTGGGTCCCATCCCAGAGACCCCAAGGCCCAGCTGCAAGCCCCCTGCCATTCTGGAACTGACCCACAACTATGCCCGTGGTCTAGGCACCCTCACTCAAGTGTCTCTGGCATCTCCCTGATCTGCTGCCTGGGTCTGCGGGCTGCTCCACACCCCCAGTGCTGGCACCTGAGTTGCCCTTTTCCCACTCTTTGCCCTCACCAAGAACCAATTCCCACTGCAAATCTCTCTGAGCTACTTGGTTCATATATGTTTGTTTATCACATTAACCTCCACGAGGTGGTTACTACAGTCCTCCTTGCTGAGACAGGTAAACTAAGGCTGAGTGGTCAGGTGACCTGTCCAGTGTTACACAGATCAGAAACAGGACAAGGGCCATGCCTCTCTAGCTTTACACTCCTTCCCTCTACCACATCGCAGACTTGTAACTGGCCCCGTAGAAACGAAGACATTCTAAAGAGACATATCTGTCGATCTATCAGACAACAGAAACAAAAGGACCCCAAAGAAGTGGAATTTTCCCCCCAGGAATCTCACGCTGAGAGAAGGAAAGGTTGCCAGAGGAGGGAGAACTTGCCTCCCAGAAAGAGATTTTACACAGCTCTATCAACTCATCACACCGTCATACAGGATGAGACTGAAGCCCAGGTAGTGACTGGTCAGTGGTGGGCGGGGCCACACCTTGTCTGGGACTGCTTAGATGTACATGTCCTTGACCCTCTATTTAAACTTCAATCTCAGGTCAGGACCCCAAAGACAGACTTAGGACAGGGTAGAAAGGCTCACTGGTCTCTTGTCTCTCTTCCCAATGTGATCACATTGAATAAATCTCCGGTTTTTTGTTTTTGTTTTTGTTTTTTTGTTTTGCTTTCTACATTTAATTTCTCTCTCTTTCTCTTTTTGAGAGATTCATTTATTTACTATGTATATAGTGTTCTGCCTGCCTGTTGGCCTGCACGCCAGAAGAAGGCACCAGCTCTCATTACAGATGGTAGTGAGCCACCGTGTAGTTGCTGGGAACTGACCTCAGGACCTCTGGAAGAGCAGTCAGTGCTCTTAACCTCTGAGCCGTCTCTCCAGCCCCTAATTTGTCTCTTTTACTGGGCTTATTGAGGGCGGGCAGCTGGGCCTGGCTTGAGGCACAAGTTGTGACCTCTAAATTTGACACCAGAGTGTGGGACAGATTTAAGTAGGATACAGCTGCTCAGTCGGTGGACAGGTTGATCTGTGGGTGGGTGGATGAGTGGATGAAGAGATGAATGTGTGGGGAGATGGACTGATGGATGGATACATGAGTGGGTGGATGGGTGGATGAAGAGATGGATGTGTGGGGAGATGGACTGATGGATGGATACATGAGTGGGTGGATGGGTGGATGAAGAGATGGATGTGTGGGGAGATAGACTGATGGATGGATACATGAGTGGGTGGATGAGTGGATGAAGAGATGGATGTGTGGGGAGATGGACTGATGGATGGATACATGAGTGGGTGGATGGGTGGATGAAGAGATGGATGTGTGGAGAGATGGACTGATGGATGGATACATGAGTGGGTGGATGGGTGGATGAAGAGATAGATGTGTGGGGAGATGGACTGATGGATGGATACATGAGTGGGTGGGTGGGTGGTGGAGTGGGCAGGTGAGTCAGTGGAAGGACAGAAGGACGAAGCAGTAGATGGATAGAAGCATGGATGGATATGTAGAGAATGGGATGGATAAAAAAAAATGCAACTAAAGCCAAAAAGCCCCCAAAAGCAACACAGGACCCCAGTTAGACACAACCACTCATCACTTCCTGCTCCTGACTGCTTCATCTCACAAGCAAGATGTTATAAAGACCAACTTGCCAGCAAACGGCAGAGCACTTAGCTGGTGAGGCCTGAGTCAAGCATACCCAGCAGAACACTGTGTGTTCCCAGCTCCCTGCCTCTGTCCAGGCCCTGCCCTTGCTTTGGGGGTTTATTTCTTCACCCCCTTTGGGCTCTGACAAGGCCTCTTCTGGTGGCTCTCTTTTCCATACCTTCCACTTGGATCTGAGGGCACATACCAGGCTTAGAAAAAAAGCGCCTTCCAACACACATCACACAGGCCAGGGGTGATAGCCGGGTAGCTATGCTGGGGTGGAAGGTGGACTCCTAACCTCAGCTGTCCCCATTCAAGGCCTGGAAATTTCCAGGTTCCCTCCTGAGTCCCCCAAGCCCTGTCACATCATCCTGTCTCTGAGGCTGCAGAGGGGTGGCTTCCCTCTGCTTACTCCGGGTTCTCCAGGTTACTTCCCCCCAGGGTACTCCAGAACCTCAGCATCCAGCCCAGAGGACCACGGGGTAAAAGTTCAACAGGTTTCTCCAGCCGTGCTCCCCACATCAGGACCAGGGGGTCCTGTGGTCCCGGGGATTCCAGTCCTAATTCCCATCTCCTCCAGAAAGAAGGGAACAGAGGCAGGGGAGGGGTCCTGAGGCCATTCTCCCCCACAACTGTTTCCACCCAGAGAGAGGACGCTATTTTCTAGATCCCTTCTAGAGAATGAAGCAAGGCTTCCCTTTGCCCAGAGCCTCCAGATAAAACCAGTGAAACCAATTCAGGACAGACCTACTTACCAAATACCACAGAGCCTAGGTGGATTGTCTATGCTTCTATCAGTGGGAGGAAAATAATTATGCTGTATGTTCGTGCCCAGGACACCATGGAACAGAGGGTCTCAGTACAGGGCAATGGCTGGAGCCCTGCTTACGGAACACTAGAGCAGACCCCAGTCTTGTGGGCAGAGGGTCTAGTCTACAGAGACCCTCATCCCCAACAATCCAGCCCTTCCCCTGGCGTGAGAGCACCGTGCAGCTGTGCTATGGTTTGTGTGTGGTCTGTCCCCACAAACCCACACAGGAGTTCAATCCTCAAAGCTGTGAGTTAATGGCGTGAAGAAAGTGGAAACTGAATTAGGGGTGGGGCCTTTGGGAGGTACTTAGGTTCAGACAATAGTGTGGGGAGCCCTCTGAATAAGCCTCGGTAGTTTTATAGGAGAGACTAGACAGACAGACAAACAGGTTCCATGCTTCTTGCATGTGATGCTCTGTGGTGAAGCAGCAAGGGGCCGGGAGATGCGCTTTTCCAGAACCCTTGCATCACTATGTGGCCATTCCACCTCCAACATGGTTAATTAAATACGCTTCTCTCTTTATAAAGTTACCCTGCCTTGTGCATTTCATTATAACAACAACCAACAACAAAACCCAATCAAGACTCTACCTACAAGATGGAATTGCGGAGGTGGGTGGGTTGCTGGCAAAGAGGCTGAGTGTGAAACTGCACCTAGCAGTTCCCAAGGAGCTCCAGTCCCAGCTCACGAGAGAAGCCAAGAAGCCCCTGCTCTCCTCTTGCCCAGGAAACGCTCTTGGGTCTTGGAGGAGCTTTGGTAGAGGGATGCAAGCTATTTGGGCCATGTGGGAACAGTTGATCAGAAAACTTGGCAAGCCCAGAGGCTGTGGTTCAGGGCAGTGTTGCCCATACATGTTGCTCTCTGGGCCTCCTACAGTGACGCCAAAGAACCAGCTTCGTCCCCGAGAGGGCTGAGCTGCCTACCCAGACTGCTATCTCTGGGCCCGTTCAGGTAGGCAGTCCTAGGCTTGGGTTTCCAAGACACCAATTCTTAAGAGATAGCTATCCCAAGAAGAAGAGACAGTGGGAGGTCAGATCTGAGGTCAGGGATGATGTTCAGTTGGGCCTATGTGCCGGCACACCAAGCTCTTGGCCTCAAGTTCTGCAAGCCTGGCTCAGGCTTCCACCCTGCATTCCTGAAGATTCTGACCATCAGGCTCCCCGGCTAGCCTCAGCCTCTCGTAGCTCTCCCAACAGCACTGGAAGGTCAGGGAGGGGCCTCAAGAGGGCCACGCTGGAGGAGACAGTAGAGTGGCCAGAAGTGTGACGGAGCAGTCACCCATCTCTCTCCCAGGAGAAGCCTGTGTCTTTAGGACGGTTTGCTCAGCAGAACGCCAAGTCTTCTCGAAGTGGTTTCCCCTTGCTCTCTCTTCAAGGCGCATCTGTTCTCCACAAGCACGCAGCCAAAGGATTACCAGTGGGCACAAGGGAGTGGGGAAGCTCCTGTGGAAGAGCCATTTAGCCTGGAGTGTGGGACTGTGACAGCCGACCCCAGAAGCCGGAGGCTGCGGACGGTGCCCGGCGGGCTTGAAAGAACAGAGTGTCCACAGAGCTAAGGAGATGTACCTTTTCCAGGACACCAGGTCCCCCGCCCGCTTTCCTCCTCCAGGCCCTGACATGGAGAACAAAGCCACAGATGTGGGGCCTGTGGCTGCCTGTGCATCATGAAATCACAGGAGGCAGCCGGCTCCAGCAGAAGCAGCTCCATGGAAAATGGGAACAGGGCAGGGATACAGCCCCCACCCTGTGGCTGAGGGAACCTCAGACTCTGACCAGGCTGGTGAATCAACACTTCCATTTCAGGGAGATGAAGTGCTAATTTGTGTATTGTTGAAACCACAGTGGATCCATCCCCAAACCCATCCGACGGGAAAAGGCATGATCTGCACGGAGCCCTGAATCCAGGCCCTGGCCTTGTGACCGACAACATGGAGCCAGGAGAGGTGGGGGGCACACTCACACAGGAAGCACAGCCGGCCCGTGTCGTGTGCAGCTGAGCCAGGGTACGAAGCCTCGGGGCACATCAGCCATCAATCCTCAAATGTCTGCTGCCCTGACAGGCAGCTACCAAGGCCTTTTAAAAATGCAAATATGATCACATCACTGTCCTGCCCAGGGGCCTCTGGACACACTTAAAAGAAAGGCAAGGAAGCCCAGTGTGGGCCCCAAAACATAGCGGCCTTGGATTAGAGCCCCGTGTATAAAATAAATACCCAGGAGTCCGCACTACATAAATAAGTAATTGAATACATTAGGAAATGGGGGAGAAGAGACTAACCTCGAGTACAAAAGGATTATAAATAACTTATGCGCCCTCCCCCTCTCAACAGAAGGGAGAACGCCCCCCCCCCACTGCAGCGGGGGCTGCACACAGTGACTTCTGCCCAGAAGCGACCGGAGAGGCGGGGCAAGCCATTCAGCCAAGGGGCCAAGTCAGCACCAACAGTCATCAGCTATACGGACACATGGACCCTCCATTTTATAAAAATGATTCCCTTAGGCCAGAGCGTTGGCTTCCCAGGCAAGTGTGCCTACTGCATAAGCCCAGCGGCTGTCTTTAATCCCTGGACCCCACGACAAGGTGGAACGAGTTCAAAACGAGTGTCACAAAGCTGCCCTCTGACTTTCAAGTAAACCCTGTGGCACCGTTTTATTTTATAAAAATAAAAACAAAAGGTTTATTTATTTTTATTCTGTGTGTTTGTGAATGTTTTTGCCAGCTCGTAAATGAACCCCGGGAGTGCAATGCCAACAGGGGCCAGCAGAGGGCAGTGGGTGTCTTGGACCTGGAGTTGCAGACAGTTGTGGGCGACTATGTGGGTGCAGGGAACCCAACTGGGGGACTCTGCAGAAGCAACTTCACTGCTCGGCTATCTCTCCAGCCTCAGTTTTTTTAAGAAAAAAGAAAGAAAGAAAGTGATACTTCAACTCCATCTTCTTCCTCATGACTATAGTCTAAGCATAAGAAAGTTATCGACCCAGTTCCAGCCGAGGCACTCTGACCGGAACTACTCAGACTCTCAAGGTTACCAGATAAGACAGGCTTGAAAACTCCCACAGCTAAGGAGCGCCCCGGGAGGCTGAAGGCAACCATATCCTCCTGAGTGATATCTGGGACCAAGTATAAAAGTGTTAAAGAAAAACTACAGAACTCTGAAAAACAAAGCCCTCGGCTAACAACAATGTATCAATACGGGGTCAGCTAACAAGAATGTATCAATACGGGGTCAGTGAGGTGCCACATAAGCACACAACTGTCAGGATGTCAGCAGAGGGAACCATGGAGGTAGATAAAAGGAATGTCTCTTTTTATCTTCTAGATTTTTCTGTAAATCAAGACTGTACTAAAAATAAAATAAAACTCTCATTACCAAAGGAAACAGAGAAAAAGACCCCAAGTTATGGCTTGTGGGGGTTACCACCTGGCCCTGCCTGCTGAGCCTCAATGCGCGCGCACACACACACACACACACACACACACACACACACACTCAGACACACACACAGGCTGCAGACTCCAGTCCTACAGATCCTGCAGTTGGCTCCCTGTCCTGGCTTCTCCGCCCGCCGGCGATATCTAGTCCTTTTTTCTCCAGTGTCCTCAGCCCACACAGAATGAAACCTGCTGAGCCTCCATGTCCTGGGAGGGCATCTTAATCTAATGGCTCACTCTAGTCTCCAGAGGCTTCCAGGCTCCACAAGGGCCAGGCAGCCTGTGTCTCCTCGGCCTGTGTCCTGTCTCTGGCATGGTGCCTGGCCAGAGCAGCTCAAGTCCATGCTTCTGGCACAGAGGAAGAAGACTTAGAAAGTGCTGGGATGAGGCTTCCGAGGCCCCGCACAGCCACCTTGTTTGGTGTGACTTGGTGAGAGGCTTGGGAGCCTCGGATGTGGAACGGGCAGGCAGCTCTCACATCTACTGGACCCAGGAAGTGGAAGGCAATTCCTCAGACTGTCCGCATCAGAGAGCGGTCACCCAGGATAAACTTGACACAGTCATATGACCGCCACCGGCATCGAGACACAGGCGGACTTTGATCTTAAAGTCAAGCTCTTCCAGCTCGCGCCCTGGCCACCATACTTTCCATTCCTCGTAGTTTTGCGTTTCCCACAGTCTCCTGTAAGTGGAAACCTGCGGAGGGGACATCCTCACTCACGGGCTGTCTATCGGGTCTGCCTCTCGGGAGTCCTGGCCTTACACGCCATGTCCCCGGCTACAGAAGAACTAGCTGCTTCAGGAAGCCAAGCTTCAAGCCGAGCAATTCCAGACATGGTGTCAGAGCCTTGCTGACGCCATTCTAAACCCAGCTCACCCCAGGGCGGGGGGGGGGGGGGGGGGGGGGGGGGGAAGACCACCAGCCCAGCTCTCTCTGGGCAGCTGCTGCAGGGGCGTCCCTGCAGATTACCTGCTTATGTTCTTGGCCAGGTGCTGGCAGGAGGAGGCCGCGGGGGCTTTGACTCCTCAGCTAGCTGTGGCGGAAGACAGGACCGCATGCTCTGAGGCCGGAGGAGCAAGACTTGCATGGGCAGCAGATGGGAGGCTCGAGGGGGACACAATGGGAGAATTATTCCAAATGGAACTCGGCTCATTAATGGCACATTCATCAGGCCCTGCTTACCCCACCCAACCCACCCACACTTGTGGAGTAGACTATTTAAAGACGCAGCACACTGTTCCCTGCCCCCCACCCAGATACACGGTGGGGGCCACAGTCTCCGGTGCCAAGTTCCCCCTCATTTGGCTCCAGAGAAACTGGGGGGATTCATTAACTGTTCAAGTGTTGGGGACCCTGGGTGTTTTCTTGTCTGAGGTTTTGCTTGAAGAGGATTTTTAATAGAGAGGTATTCTAATAGTATGGTGCATGCAATGACATTCTGAGTTGAAAACTAAAACAATTCTGTAAATTCTCCACAGTTTGCCCCCAAAATTTCAAGAGAGAGAAAAATATAAGTGGGAAAAAAAAGCTGTTGGGTCTCACCCAGGAACCTGTGTGTGGGACTACGGGACACCCCTGTCTCGGGCCCAGGATTATGAAGGCAAGTAGCCCTCGTGTGGTCGATGCTGCCCCCTCCTGGACAGCCAGGGAACCTGCCAGTGGGCAGGGGCTTCACAGGATGCTCTTGGAAACACGAGCCCAAAGCCAAAAGGCACAAGCTTGGAGTCTAAGAGGTTCTAACTATCTATCCCCTTTGGCAAAAGGCATGGTGGCATCTACAGGCTGGGACCAGTTTTCAAATCAAGGGACCCTCCAGCCTCTGCAGCGAGCCACGCTGCTGTCAGCGGGGAGCTGGTCGGCTGAGGCCCCCTCAGAGCCAGGCTGGAGTTAGTGACTCAGACCTGGGCCTAAGACCCAGCCTGCAGTGGCAGCTGGGGTTTGAGGGGTTGCAGTCTGTGGTGGTGCAGGACTCCTTCTTCTCTGGGGGGCAAACAGCCATAGGAACATGGGTTTCTGAGTCATCACGCCCTGCTCAGTGCCAGCCTCACAGGCTCTGCCTCCGGATCAGACCTGGCCCTGGAAGACAGCAGCCACTACATTAGGTGGCCAACCCCAGGCCCAGTAAGGGAATTCTCACGCCCACTTAAAGCTCTGTGGAGATTTAGCAGGCTCCACAGACGCAACCCCAGCTTTGCTCCTTCCCTTCATGGCTCTGCCCACCCTCTTTGGTTCTCTACCCCCTGGGCAGGCAGCTCCTTCCTTGGTAGGCCAGCAACACCTCACGCTCCAGTACTAGCCCACTTCCTAACAGGTCATATAAGCACCTCCAGCCCTCACTGTGGCTGCATGGGTCCGTCTCTCTACCCTAGGGAGATGGGCCATGAGCACCAGGAGGAAAGACGGCTGTGTTAACTGAAGTTCCCAGCAAAAAGTCCCACCAGTATACAGGCCACTGATTAGGACTTTAATAACTATGGAGAGCTAGAATATTTCAGGTCCAGAACCAAATTCTCTGGAGCTATCTTAGCCTTCTAAATAGACATTTACCGCCCACCTCTGTGTGCGACCTAACATCCTTAAGACGGTGAGGTAAAGAAATCTCGTGGGAGTGTACAAACAAGGTAAAGAAATCTCGTGGGAGTGTACAAACAGACCCTAGCTTCCTTCCACCAGTCCGGAAGCTAGGATAGCATCCGAGGCCTATCACGGATTCCCCTGCTTTGCTGGGGAAACTACCTATCTGATGTTTCCACCAATGTGTTACAAGAAGTCTTGATTTATGACTCTCTTTGTTCTGTTACTATAGAAACATCATGAGACTACATCCATGTTGAAACATGGAATTTGGGGTAACCTAAATATAAACTGTTCCCTTTGATGTGAGAGCTGTGGTGTTTTGTCTTGGTGTGTGTGTGTGTGTGTGTGTGTGTGTGTGTCTGTGTGTGTCTGTGTGTGTCTGTGTGTGTCTGTGTGTCTGTGTGTGTGTGTACATGCATGTGCACATGCGAGGATGTGTGTATTTGCCCCAGCATACATGTGGCTAGCAGTGGATACCTAACTCAGATTGCCAGGCTCGACAGCGAGTGCCTTTACCTGCCGATCCACCCATCTCTTCAGCGCCAAGAGCTGTGTTTCCACATTCACACGCCCACCTCTGTCCTATGCGCCACAGTGACCCACCCTCCAGCCAGGCCACCCACAACGTCCACTGGCTAGGACAGAGCACAGTTCAGCCTGAGCTGGAAGCCACATTGCCAGGCCCTCAAGGGTCCCACAGGAGTGGGGAGAAAAAAGGTTCCGGAAAGTTATGATCCCTGTAGGCCAGATGAGAGGTAAGCCAGGCATGGGGGTACATGTAGCCTGTAATCCCAGCACTTGGGAAGCTGAGGTCTAAGGATCATGAAGTCCACACAGCCTTGAGGCAGGGGGAGGGGCTTGGACCTGCCTCCACTAAATGTACCTCCCCATGGGAGGCCTTACCTTCTTGTAGGAGGGAATGGGGGGTGGGTTGGGAGGGGGAGGCCAGAGGGGGATCTTTGATTGGTATGTAAAATGAATAAAAAATTTTTCTTGGGGGCTGGAGAGATGGCTCAGAGGTTAAGAGCACTGACTGCTCTTCCAGAGGTCCTGAGTTCAATTCCCAGCACCCACATTACAGCTCACAACCATCTGTAATGAGATCTGGCACCCTCTTCTGTATACATAATAAATAAATAATCTTTTAAAAAAAAGATGTCTTAAAAATTTTTTTCTTAATAAAAAAAAACTAGTGATAACTAAACATCAAAAAAAAAAAAAAAAAAAAGAATCATGAGGTCAAAGCCAACCTAGGCTACACAGTAAAACCTTGTCTCAAAACCAAACAGAAAAGAATGAGTACAAATGAGCAAAGCAAACCGCTGAGGGCTGTTTAATCTCCTTCAGAGAGTCACTCTGGACAACCTTTATCCACGCTTACAATCAGCAAAAAAGCCAACTGCTGTTGGGCACGGCGGCGGCAGCGCACACCTTTAACGTCGGCACTCAGGAAAGGCAGGCGGGCCTCTGTGAGGCTGAGGCCAGGCTGGTCTACATACTGAGTTCTAGGACAGCCAGAGCTACATAGAAAGACTCTGTCTCAAAGGGGAAAAAAAGGAAGCAAACTGCTAGTCTACATCTTAGCTTTCTCGAGAGACTCTGCTGGCTGAGCTCCCTGCACTTCATGCATCTAGGAAGATTTAATTTAATTAAAGGCACACTGAGAAAGGGCGTGTCGCTCACAACCCTGTTACTTCAAGGGTACTCTCTGCTGGACTGATCGTGAGGGAAGTCACCAGAAGGTTAGGGAAGATGGCCTCAGACCTGTGGTCCCAGGACAGCCCACAGCTGAGGATCTAATAAGGACGCCCTCAGATTATAGCTAAAACCGTCCCTCCCAAGAATGTCATGGAGCATTTTCCAGAGTCACCCAGCACCAAGCTTCCCTCCGCTCGGTAGCCTGTCCAGCCCGCTTGTCCTTAAGCCAGCCATGTTCCCAAAGGGCCACCAGGCAGCTCCCTCCTGTCTTCCCTCCCCTGGCCCCCTCCTCCACAGCCACACCCTTCCTGGCTGGCCAGCTCCCATTAGCTAACTAAAGGCACCAAACAAATGACTCAACAGCTCAATTAAGAATGGGGCCTCCCTCCTGCTGCAGCTAGTTCTTGGCCTAACCAGTGCCCGAGACAGTCAGGGCCCATCAGGGAAACCGCGTGACTCACTACCACACACACACGGGCACTATGAGCTGACCCCAGCGGAGCCCCGAGCTTCCCTCTGCGTCCTCTTCGAAACCCTCCCTCCGGGCTGGACACTGGCGACCGGAAGTCAGGACTATGGGGTTTTTCCTGTTCTCAGAGAGGCTCAGGACCCCTCATCACCTCTTCCCACTGAGTCACCTCCTTCTTCCGGAAGCAGTCCTCTCTGTCCGGCCACCTGTGCGGCCCAGACCTTCCTCCCCTCAGAGCAGAACTCCTGGGGTATCCAAGGGTGTGTGCCTCTGGGTTTGTCGCCTTAGGGTCATGTTCCCACAGCGACCGAATGGCCCAACTCACGTTCTGGTCAGATCTCACCTCAGGTAAAACCCTCTCCAATTCCTCGCCCGTGTGGTTCTAAACCACCTCCAGGGCCATCTCCACAGCTCCCTGGTCCACGAAGCAGATAAGTCCCTTGAGTCCCCCAAGCAGGGCCTTTGCTTGGACAAGCCCTCCATCTAGAAGGCCCTCCGCATAGTCACTAAGCAATGAAGTCCTCGCTTGAAGAGGAGACAGTGGCCACCAGGCCTCCTGAGCATCTGGTGGTTTCCTGAAAGCACATTCTCCTGCTAGATCAGGAGCCCCGAGGAGGTGTTCGTCTCTGCCACCACCGATGGGACACACTCAAGAGCATTCCATGAGCAGCAGGTCCACTCCTCCCTCACCTGGCTCCCCAACCTCTTGCGCCCTTGAAAGTAGAGCCATTGTTCTATGTCCTGGGAATGCCAGAACCTAAGTGCCACGGCAGATCAGGCCATGGAATCCGCAGGCAAAATGAATGCAGCTAAGGCAGCATGTACAGCCCACCATGTTCTAACGAGCATCAGGGATTTGAGAAGCAGCCAGGCACAGGGCCTTCAGAGTGCCGCCCTGTGAGAGACAGCTCCTGAGTCACACCTAGACAGCCTTCCCTGGGCCTAGATCTGAAAAGGACCTTAAGTACATCCCCTGCTCCTCCTCCCAGCTTCCTGCAGAGCACTTTGGCTGCTGTAGCAGGGACAGGAAGGCGGTAGGAGTTCCTGGCCAACAGCCTTGGCCAGCTCCTGTCTCTGTTAGTCCCACACGACCAGCAGTGACCATCTTAAAGACATTATTCTCAGGAAGGCAGGACTTCATAGCTGAGAGTCACTGCCCAGGACCACTCCCAGGCTGTGTGGGGTCCCCTGGGGTGCCTGCCGAGTCCAGGACAAGAAGGGCAGAGCACTTCAAAATAAACTGTGTCTTTCCACCTCTCAAATCACCTCCGGAGTAGTCCCACTGTCCTCTGAAAACGGGTGGGTAGGGGGAGGTATGCAAAGTCCCTTCTGCTTGTAAATATCCACCATCTTTTCTTCCTGTGTAAGGGGTTCATTAGTGTTTTTCAAACCATAGTAGAGTAACAAAGAAGCCATATTCAAATCCACGCAAGGTGTTCATAATTTTGGAAGACAAAGAGAAAGAGAAAGAGAAATGCTACTTTAATTTCAACTTTTTTTTTTCTTTTGGAATGAGCTGACAACTAGAGAAGACCTAACCCAGCATGACTTAGTAGGCAGACAGGATTTTATCCATCAGGGTGCTGTTAGACCCAGCTGGACAAGATCTCTGACTGTCTAGAACGCACTGCCTACAGGTCAGTTTGCTGTCCCTGAACTGGTGCTTTGCCGAAGTCCCATGAAGCACTTGATCCCTTTAGCGATTCAGCAGCAGCGTTCACCCACTCATAACAGAGGATCCAGCGCAGTGATCGGCAGGCAGTCCCATAGCCGGCCAGCCCAGCTCTGGAGAGAGGCTTTCCAAGAGCTATCCTTCGATTCCCTGTTCAGGGCTTTTGAGGCCTTCTTGGCGGAGTTCCCACTGAACTGATAGTAAATTTCATTTCAGAAATCAGCTGGGGCTGCCAAATTAAGCCCCTGTCCAAGGACAAAGACCAGAGTGGCGCAGGCTGTCACAAGAGGGCAATAACATCTCCCAAGGTGCAAGATGAACACAACATGTCCTGTTGGGCCAGATGGGCATCTTATCTCCCATTTTCCATCACCATCTGGAACACATTTAGCACACAGCCCTTCCTTACAGGCTCTTGATTTTTTTTTTTTTCATCCTCAAATCCCCAAGTGCACATGATTGCGCACATAATCGGGCAGGCCTTCCTTGAGGCCAAATACTCAGCTCAGACTGAAAGTGAGACCCAAGGAACAAAAAGGAAACAGCTCTGAAATTGCTGCTGTGGTAAACTCTGAAGTGTCTGCCTGTGGTGTGACAGAAGGGGAACCATGAGAAGCAGGGAGCGCGACTCTGAGCCACAACTTCTGGAAAGGTCCCAGGCTCAACTCCAAAGGTGCTAAGAAAGGCCCTCTATCCAGATATTCCCAGTCACTAATGAGATCTACCAGCACATGGACACCAGTTCCCCCAGGCGAGGGTGTAAACATCCCCAACATGCTGAGCTGCAGATTTCAGAGAGTGGGAGGCAGGGCAGGGGAATGGCCGGTCAATGCCTCCCCTTGGTTTTAGCCACACCCCCTTCACAGAGCTAAGTCTGAGCCTAAGACGAAGGGTGGTATCTTCAAGCCTGACCCAAGCAGAACTTCAGCCGGAAGAAAATATTAACTAGGGGGAAAGTCATCAACAACATCGTCCCCAATTATATAGGAGAGACTTGGACCTGTGCTGGAAGAGGTCTCCAAGTCTCCCCTTTGTCTCGGGCGCCTGTTCATGTGTGGCATTTCCTTCTCTGCCCTGAGCGGCTGATGCAGAAGACACACAGAGGAGATGCAGAGAACAAAATAAGGCTGGTCTCAGATGTCAAAGGCATTTGTGTACAAAGCCCGAAGGTACCTCGCCAGATTAAGTGGCCCACAAACCTCAAAACCGCTCGTTAGTATGAATCATTCAAAACTGTCGATGTTTGACAACTGCCAATATTATAGTATCTCGTGATCTAATGGTCACCAGCTGGGAACACAAAAATTGTAAACAAACACACAAGCGGGCTTCACCTAGTGCAGTAGGCAGAGAGCACGTGGACCTGGAAGTCAAAGGGACTTTCAGTGGAATGCTGCTCTTCAGATTGGGCAATGCCTTTTCTAAATTAAAAAACAACTCCTCCACTTTATGATTCAGTTACTAACTGCCTGATTATTAAAGATTCAGCTAACCTTTGGGAGACAGGTGAATCCACTCAAAGACACAGAACTGTATTGTGCAGACAGTTAAGAACAGAACCCTTCCATGATTTGGGAACAAAAGGAAAAAAGAGAAGCAGGAATCCTGGGTGTCGGCTGCTGTCTCAAAGCCTAAGCTCCACTCAGAGGTCTGTGATCACTCGATGGAGGCCACCACGCCTCCCCAGTGCTGATGCTTCTGACAGAAGTCACAGGCAGCTTCCGCCACCAACTGCTGGCCCAGGTCCTGAGCTGCTGTGACCAGGACAAGGTTGTCTCCACCTAAGTATGTACCACATGTGGGCCCCAGCACAGCAGGAACATCCCCAGGGACTGGAACCATCCAGATTTCTAAGTAGAGGCTTAGGTGGGGCTGATATCTGACGGTCACTGAAGTCTGGCATGAAGCAGGGAGGTGAGTAATTTTCCAATGGTATTGATGGGGCTCCTCGGGATCCAAGGAGAGACCGCCCCCTTGGGGTCCAGACTGAGAAGAACACAATGCAGTGCTCCTGACATGACCCTAACACCCTGTTCCGCCACCTGCTAAGCGACACAGTGGAAGGCTTCCCTTGGAAAGTCACTCTGGCTTTTTAGTTGGGTGAAAAAATGGAACAGGTGAGAGTACAACTGTGGGCAATCTCGTCATTTGTAAAATGTTCTAGAGGACGTGGGCCCAGGCTTCTGGGTCCCCAAAGATGGCAAAAGCAAAACAGAACTGGAACCACGAGGAGCAAGTGTGGTGTCTGCACAGAGGCCATGAAGAAGTCGCTTTCTTTTCATCTGAGGAATACCTCAGAGAGAGCAACCGCTCCCTTCCTGTGAGGAGCACAGGAAACTTGAGGATCTGACACCAGAGCCTCAACAAGTGACCCTGACCGGGTTCTTATCTCTCCCCCTCAGGAGGTTTACACAGGCTCCCACCCATTTTTTGTTACTTTGTTGTTAAATCTTTGAGATCCCCCTCATACAGCAGACAGGCATCCCTGGCAATGCGGTCAAGGTCAAGGTCGACCTCCTGTTCTGCCTCCCTGTTGCTGGGGTCTCAGAAATGGGCCACTGTGCCTGCCTTCATTTTCTTTAAATACCTTTTTAATTTTTTCTTAGATTTTTATTGCATTTGTGTGAGTGTGTGCACATTTCTGCAAGCACATGTACACATATGGCATGGCATGAGTGTGAGGTCAAAGGACAATGTGTAGGAATCCATTTTCTCCTTCCATCACGTGGGTCCTAGGGACTGACAAGTCATCAGACTTGGCAGCAAGGACCTTATCCACTGAGCCATCCTGCCAGCCCTTTGAGTACCTTTTCAAACACATTTAAAATTTTGACATGAATTGGAGAGGTGGCTGAGCGGTGAAGAGTGCTTGCTACTCTTCCTAGCATCCATATCAGGACACTGACAACTGCCTATAACCCCAGCTCTAGGGAATCCAAAACTCTCTTCTAGTCTCTGGGGGCACCTACACACATGTGGCACACACACACACATACACACAAATAATTTTTTTTATTAAAAATCTAAAAAAATAGTTGCGAGTTAAAAAAATTTTTTTTTAGCTGAGCATGGTACTATACACCTTTAATCTCAGCACTCAGGAGGCAGAGGCAGTTAGATTTTTTAGTTTAAGGACAGCCTGATCTAAATCAATAGTTCCAGGGTAGCCAGGGCTACATAATGAGATCTTATCTCAAAAAAAAATAATAAAAAAAGATTTATTTATTTATTTATTTATTTATTTATTTATTTATTTATTTATTTATTTATTATGTATACAGTGTTCTGCCTGCACGTATACCTGCACACCAGAAGAGGGCGCCAGATCTCATAGATGTTTGTGAGCCACCATGTGGTTGCTGGAAATTGAACTCAAGACTTCCAGAAGAGCAGTCAATACTGTTAACCTCTGAGCCATCTCTCCAGCCCCAAAAAACACTTTTAAAAAGTTTTTTATTTTAAATTCTGTTGTGTAGAAATCTCCTCAAAGATAAAACATTGTGACTAGGATGTTCTAAGCCAGTGGTTCTCAACCTTCCTAGTGCTGAGACCCTTTATACAGTCCCTCATGTTGTGGTGACCCCCAACCATAAAACAATTATACAGTTACTTCATAACTGTAATTTTGCTACAATTATGAATCGTAATGTAAATATTTGATAAGTAGGATACCTGATATGTGACCCCTAAGAAAGGGTCATTTAACCCCCAAAGGGATTACAACTCACAGGGTGAGAACTGCCATTCTAAAGGAAGAGGAAACATTCCATCCTGCAGGGAAGCAACTTAAAACTCAGGAAGTAGACAACTCAAAAGCTTCAGAAAGTCCCTGAAACTGACCAGTATCATTAGGCTCCTCCGTCCTCAAGTATCTAGAACAGTAAAGATGGCTGAAAGATGCTCAGAAGAGACTCCACCCTGCTGAGCTGCTGCAGGCTGTACAGTGTGCTCCAGTCAGGAGCTGTCACCCACACTGGAGTGGTCTTTGGTGATGCAGCTGTCTTTGAGTTATTTCTGCTCCTGTAACCCCTCACACACACTCCTGAAAGTCACAGCAGGAAAACTCAGTGATTCAGCAGCTTGGACTGCGGCTGTCTACTTACTTTGGTCTGCCATCGGTACCCTATCTGGGGACAGTAGAAGTTGGTTCACATCTCTCCACAAATATAGTCACACAAGCTAGACAAACAGCAAGCCTTGTTTCTGCAGGAAGGCAAACCACATCCCCTACCCCATATCTTCCTTTATCTCCATCCTACTCTAAGCAGGAAGGGGAAGAGGGTCACTTTTGAGGTTGAAGTCACTACAGCGCTCACCAGGACACGCTTCTTAGCCAGCACTCCAGCAGGTGGGCAGGGGTTGGTCCATCTGCTGCTCGCCACTCACAGCACATGTTCTATGGAGTCCACAGATAGGAGTCAACCAACACCGAATCACTGGGGGTGGGGAGGGATGGGCTCTAGGTTCCTGAGAGCCTCTGCGAAGACTTTGATCAGCCAGTCTATCGAAATACAACCTTCAGTGTGTGTGTGTGTGTGTTTCCATTTAAAAGCATCCTGGGTCACACTCTGATTTACCAGCACCCTAGTCACCCAATGACGTTAACTCCTGCCAGACAGAACAAAGCTTCAGTGAAGCCCCATAGTTTTTTTCATTGGACACATTCGGGCTTCTCTGTACTTCAACACTGTACACGGGTCATTCCAAACAGCAAGGTCACCAACAAAAAGCACAAAAGGTTTCCAGTGTGCCATAAGACGGTCACGTGTTCCCAGCACAAGAGTAAAAACATCAAGAAAGCAGAGCATCCCTGCAACTTCCGGCCGAGAACGCTCATGTTGAGTGATTCCCTTTGTTTCACTGCTCCGAACCCATCTGCAAAGGACTGAGGGAGCCATGACTATTAGCTCTGGGGTTACCAGTAAACCGCAGAGAAGAGTCAAATTCACAGATACTGACTGAACAAGGAGAACTAGCTGTATTTTACAAGACAGTTTCATCACCTTGGGTGACCAAAGTGAAACCAACCAGTGGCAGAGGAACTGCCTCTTTCCCACCATCCTAGCGATACCCTCCTGCACAAAGGTTCAGGCTCCGGCTGGCTTCTCTTTGGTTGAATGTTTCCCTGGTCTTCGGCTCCTGCCTCAGTCCTAGCTGTCCTGCCTCTGGGAGGCAAAGCCAGGAAGCTGCCTACTCTTCAGCACTGAGAGCATCTATGTTGACCTCCCTATCCTGTCCTGCATTCTGTGGTCACCCCTGGTTCATGCTGTAGGTGACATCTGCCAGGTATGAGGTTAGGAGAGTAGCTGGGCAGCCTGGTGCACCTGCCTCAACATGGCTGCTCTATGGCCTGAGCCTGTTAACATTTTAGAGCCTTGGTCTGTGCATCATCCATGGGCCCTGTGAGGATCCACAGATCCACTCAAGATGGTGCACACAGCCATCTTGCTGTGTCTTAGGCAAAAAGAGGCCTGGGACAAGCTGTTTAAAAGGATGGTCCCCAGAGTAGAGAGGGGACCTCACAAGGGCAGACCACACCCCTAGCTGGACTTGTTACCTTGTGTGCCATCTGTAACCATGTCCTTGTTCACCTTCTGACCTAGGTGGTCCCATATCCCCCTTACCCCAACTGTAAGAGAGAAACACCAACGGAGTAAAGAAAACTCCCTTCCTGGCTTCACTAAGGGAGGTAACCCCACTCGTGGCCAGAGGACCCTGGGCCTTCCTAAAACTCCGGGGGGCGGGGGGGGGGGGGGGTCAGCAAGTTGGAGCATCACTGAAACAGGGAAGCAGAGGAGGGGTAGGGAGGAGGGTGACCTGCTACTCACAAGCACCTTCTATACACCACTTGAGTGAAATGTATGTGTAACTAAGAACCTCAGCTGACTCCCATGGTGAGGGGAACACTGAAATCCCTGGCCATCGCTCAACTGCCAAGGCGTCTCTGGCTCTCTGCTGTGGTTTCCTGCCATCTCTCCCCTGCTATTTTTCCTGCACCAGGCAGATTCCCTAGGGAAAGGGCTTCTCCCCCTGCTGCCACCCACCTGCCTATCACTAGTGACCTGAGACACGGAGCCAGGGAGGGGTCAGTACACAGAAGACACAGGTAAGTAGGCAAGGAGCCTCCTTGTCCTCTCCTCGAACCCATGGGCAAGTCACAGCATCTCCCCCTCCATTCCAGGTCGGGTGCTGCAGTCCCAAGAGTCAGGAAGACAAGTTCTTCCCTTGGAGGAACGCCCCGAGTAGTGGGGGAGATGGACTTGGGTGCAGGGAACTTACAGACTTTTAGAAAGGGCAGCTGAGTTGAAAGGAAGGCTCCTTAGAGGAGGAGACCTGAGGCACAAGCTCCAGGATACAAAGTCCCTTTTCTGCTCTGCTCACCTAGGCTCCCCTAGTGCTTCGCGGGATCTGGCAAAACGCAGTGACTTTTCTGACATAAGCATAAATTAAAATGTATACAGATGGAGACTATGTCAGGTAACATTGTCAGATTGACAGGACCTAGAGCCGCCGAGGAGACGCGTCTCTGGGCAGTCTGGGAGGGACTTTCCAGACAGGCTAACAGAGGAGGGAAGATGACCCACCCCAACCGTGGGTGGCCCTGTGCCCTCAGAGGAAGTGGCAGAGCTCCGAGTTCATCTCTCTCTGCCCTGACTATGGGCACTAAGTGACCAGCTGCTGGACGGTCCTGCGGCTGTGCCTTCTGTGCCCCGATGGACTGTGCCCTCAAACTGTGAGCCAAAACAAGTCCTTTGCCCCGAAAGTTGCTTTTGTGGGGTATTGTCATAGCAACAGGAAAGGTAACTAATAAAGAGACCCCAGAGTTGATATGAATGTGCACTGTGTAATTATTTATATAGAGGAGTGTGTGTGTGTGTGTGTGTGTGTGTGTGTGTGTGTGTGTGTGTGTATAGAGAGAGAGAGAGAGAGAGAGAGAGAGAGAGAGAGAGAGAGAGAGAGAGAGCGAGAGAGAGAGAGAGAGAGAGAGAGAGAGAGAGAGCCAGCCACTGTAGACCAAGCCTGGTCTAAATGCAAAGGCTACAGGCAAAGGGGAGGTAGGTGAAATTGAATCCAGGCCAAAGATGGGGTGGCAAAGAGCTGGGGTGTGAAGGGCAAGGAAGAAGGAAAGATTGTAGGGAGACAACAGGACAGAAGACGGAGCTGAGAGCCCAGGTCTCTGCGCCAGGCAAAGGCCCAGGAACCCGGCTCCTCCTCCCACGCTCTGCTGACTCCTCTGTTCTCTGATCATCACCCAAAGACTGACGAAAACAAGCAGCTGGCCCAGCTGGTGTCCCAGGCGGCCAGCAGGTAGCCAGCGCCTTACACCACGTCCTGAGACGGCACACACATTCTCTGGAGGGCTTCCAGTGTCCCTTCAGAGTATAACTAAGGCCACAAGGAGCTAAGCCCTGGCACGTACCTACTGTGTTCAGAACAGGTCTACACTGTGAGAGGCGAGTAAGGGCGTGGGACGAGGGAAGAGAAGGGAGAGCCCACGGGGCCTGGGCTCAGGCAGCCCCAGCTGTACCTGTGGACTGTCAGATGTGTAGAGACTGAGCTGGCGCTGCCACCATGATGGGAAGAGTCAGCTAAGGGTGCGTGTCCCGGGTCTGCAGGAGCAGCAGGCTGGATGACATCATCAGTTCCAGGGGCGCTATGGAGAAAAAAAAAAGTCAAGAAACTCAGAAAGTTCCCAGGAGATGCAGATGTGTTTTAACATCTGGCCCTGGGCAGGGCTCACACCCCCTTTCCATAACAGGAAGGAGATATCTGTCCAAAGATAGGTCCAGGAAGAGTGCTTTACTCCTGGCTAACCACAAGCACGTACGGAGACCTGTAGGAGGAGGTTATCATATTCCATATACAGTCGTCCAGCAACCCCTCCGGGGTGCTGGTTTCATCACCACTTAGAAACAAAGGCACAGACAGGTTGAATAGCTCGAGCCTGACCTCAGCAGCCACGCTCTCCATCACCACACTTGGCTGGGCCCCAAAGGTGGGGGAGTAAGAGAAAGGTGAGCAGCCACCAGTGCAGGGAGCCATTCCTACAGCTGAAAGCCATGATTAGGAAGGAGCCCGACATTCTGCAGCACAGCAGAAGGTCACTGTAATTAGAGCGTAGACAAGGGGGCGGGGTGACTACAGAGGGGAGAAAGGGACAGGAGGCAGGTCACAAGACCAAGTGGAGAAACGAGGACTTGGTTGTAAGCCAGAGGATTAACCTGCAGCTTCTGAATGGTCAGGCACCAGCCAGGGCCCTTGGCATGTGCATGAGTGAGAGTGGGTGGGCCCAGGAAATTGCCTAAAACTACGTTCTAAATACCAGTGGGCAGGTCCACATGTATGCCCACGCATTCATCTTCTCTATGGGTCCTACCCACCATTCCAATTCCTCTGGGGCAGATGCTGGAGCCCCATGGCTACACACAAGGGTCAGAGAGATCATACAAGGAAAGCAGGAGTGGGGGGCGGGAGTGGGGGGGGAGGGCCCAGCTTGGAGGAGGAGGAGGAGGAAAGGCCACGATGCTAGAGGTCTTTGGTGGAATACAGCTTGGAGACTCCTCAATTGTGGACATGATCAACTTTCTAAATATCACAAAGTCAGAGGAGAAAAACAGCCTGGGAGCTTTGGCAGCACACACAGAACATTGTAAAAGACTCGGCTTCCTTCAACACACCGTGGTCTTTCCAAGATACTATTTTTTTGTTGTTGTTGTTTTTGTTTTTTGAGACAGAGTTTCTCAGTAGCTTTGGTGCCTGTCCTGGATCTCAGTCTGTAGACCAGGCTGGCCTCGAAATCACAGAGATCTGCCTGCCTCTGCCTCCCGAGTACTGGGATTAAAGGCGTGCACCACCACCGCCTGGCCCAAGATACTATTCTAAGTTATGATAAAGGCTGGGAGTAAGGAGACTGTAGTTACGTTAGCAAAAGTAACTGGAGGTGACCAAAACATCCAACAGTGGGGACCAGTTCATCAGATTAAGGCACAGCCACAGAACAGATTCATTTTGCAACGGTTTAAGAATATTGGTAGGGCCGGGAGGTAGTGGTACACATATGCCTTTAATCCCAGCACTCAGGAGGCAGAGGCAGGCAGATCTCTGTGAGTTACAGGCCAGCCTGGTTCACAGAGTGAGTCCCAGAACAGGCTCCAAAGCTCCACAGAGAAACCCTGTCTCAAAAAATTAAAAAAAAAAAAAAAAAAAAAAAAGAAAGAAAGAAAGAAAAGAAAAAAGAAAAAAATTAGTGGTAGAGCTTTAGGCATCTAGGTGGAAATATTTTCATTACTAACTGAAAACAGGAAAAATAAACTATGGGCCACATAATCGAGCTTCATGTGCCTGTGTGTGGCAGGGAAGCAAATAATGACCGTCCAAATGAGCCAGCAAGCAAGGCAGAATCTGTGCCAGGTGTTAACAGCGCAATTCTTTTTTCTCAAGCTGAGCATGTTCTTCCCCTCCATAGATTTCATATCTCTTTTCTAGCTCTTTAAAAGAAAATATAATTATATTCCACTTTATTGTGCATGTACATGTGCATGCACATGTGGTGGTCAGAACACAACTTCCAATACTGGGCATTAAACTCAGGTCATCGGGCCTGGCGGCAGGTACCTTTTGCAGCCGAGCCATCCCATGGGCCCGGTTTTCTGGTTCCGTGCTGAATGAATACCACGAGTATAATCAACATAAATAAGAAAATATATTTAAGAAAGATTTTAAGTGCCAGGGAACGGCTTTGCTCCCTATCTTAGTGGATGTTTTGTGACATGGGCACCATCAGAGCAACCCACTTCGGAGCTCTGCCCTCCCCAGTGAAGACTTGCCCTCACCTGCCTCACTCTGAGCTGGAAACACACCCACTCTCCTTCGTTAGACACCACCAGAGAAAATGAAGGTCCAAGAGAGAAGTTTCCAAAAGCAGACGTCCACCCACCCAGAGGATGGAATGGCATTTTTCAAAGAATACTGACACTTCCCTGAGTTTTCTGAACAGAAATAGTTTCTGGATGACATTTTGACTAATATCCTGATCAGTTATGACGTTAGCGAGCAAGTATGTTATTACATTCAGAAACTGTCAATGATGTCATCTAGAGGGCTGGATTCCAGAGCAGCCCCACTGTGGGATCTCTGCCAGGTGACTTCTGGGGACTTTAGCTTCTCCAGATGTAAGAGGGAAGGCCTGGGCTGTGCCATCCCGCGGGGCTCCCTGATCCAGTCACGTCCCTCACTCTGCTAACTAACTCACCTCTCTCTTCCTGCTGTTTGCACAGCTCTCTGCTAAGATTTGCTATGGACTGAAGACATCAGAACAGTGTGCCCTGCAAGCATTAATAAGTTCCGGTAATGGTCTGGCAACCTCTTGTATAAAAAATGAAATTATGATTTGAAATACACATGTATGTGCATATAGAGTAAGCTGAACTATAGGTAATTGCTAAATATCTGTGTTTGTGTGTGCGTGTACATATATCACATTCACATTGTACCACCAGCTCGGAGACCTTCCTGACTTACTTCCTGGTGGTCTGGTTAAGCTTCAGATAGCTTTGGATGGGGCTAAGCCCATTTCTGGACAGTTAGAGATTCTTTATAAAACATTAGAGATGGCTCAGCAGTTAAGCACGCTGGCTGCTCTTGTAGAGGACTTGGGCTCGGTTCCCAGCTGCCACCTGGTGGCTTGCAACCATCTGTAACTCCAGTTCCAGGGGATTCAATGCCCTCTTCTGACCTCTGTGCGCACCAGGCACAAATGTGGTACACATACATGCAGGCAGGCAAAACATTTATACACATAAAATAGTAATCTAAAAAACATTTCTTCAGCGGATCTCTCTGAGTTCCAGGCCAGCCTGGACTACACAGTGAGTTCCAGGCCAGCCTGGACTACACAGTGAGTTCCAGGCCAGCCTGGACTACACAGTGAGTTCCAGGCCAGCCTGGACTACATAGTGAGTTCCAGGAGAGTCAGGGCTACATAAAGAGATCCTGTTTCAAAAACTATTTTAAAAAAATTTTTATTTAAAAAAAAAAAAAAAAACTTTTCTTCACAGACCTACTGTCTGAAGCTATAAAAGCTTTCTACATTCTACTAGTGACTAACATTGAGTCTACAACGACCAAAATATTTTTCAGGGGGCAAATTTTGGTTAGAGATTTCAACTCTGGGCCAGCCCTGGAGACCTAGGCAGCGAAGGTTGTGCAGTCGCTGGAACGTGTGGGGAGCTTATATCACTTAGTGCCTCTCTCTCCTCAAGGCTATGTGTCACTATGACAGACGGAGGTAGCAAGGGCCTGCCTCCAAGAGGAAGGTGCTCACGTACTAGTGTGAAAGGGCCAACTCACGCCTTGGGCTCCACACACTTAAGTTCATCCATGCCCCATCCATATCCTCGTGGGCACCAGAGTGAATTACATGAGACCACACACTACAGGTTGACAGGCTAATCCAGCGTACGGTGAATTCAAACTCCAAAGAACAGCTTCTCAGGTGTGGTATCTTAGTGTGTGAGGGCCATGGAACATGCGACTGACAGCCTGCCTGTACAGCACTGCTCTGCGTCTCTCAGCATTCTGGAGGCTGAGGTTTCATAATCAAAGCCAGCAGGTCTGGGGTCTGATGGGGGTCCTCCTCCAGGCTCGCAGTCTGTGCTCTTTCACCGTGTCCTCACCTGGTGGAAGGACACAGGGAGCTTCCTCTGGTTCCTTTCATGTAACGTTCGTCCCACTCAGGAACGCTCACCCTCAGGCCTAGCCATCTTCCAAAGTCCCCACCTTTTCATACCACCACCTGAGTCTTAAAGTCTGTGCTGGCTAGTTTCATGTCAGCTGGACACAAGCTAGAGTCATGGAGAGGTAGGAGTCTCAATCAGGAAAAAAAAAATGCCTCCATAAGATGCAGGCAGTACACAAGCCTGTAGGGCTTTTTCTTACTCAGTGACTGGTGTGGGAAGGCTGAGACCATTGTAGGTGGGGCCACCCCTGGGCTGATGGTCCTGGGTTTCAAAAAAAAAAAAACAGGCCAAATGAACCATGTGGAGCAAGCCAATAAGCAGCATCCTCCACGGCTTCTGCATCAGCTCCTGCCTCCAGGTTCCCACCCGATTTGAGTTCCTCAAAGGACTCCAGATAAGTGAGCCCTATTAACCTTTTCCTCCCAAGATGCTTTTGGACGCGGTGTTTCATCAAAGCGACGGTAACCCTGACTAAAACAGGGTCTTAACACGTGAATTTGGGAGGATACAGTCAGACCCTAACAAGGGGTACCCAAGGAACAATCTGCCACAGAAACACAGGATTCTTCCAGGGCAAAGTGCTCTGGTGAGGTTCTCAGGATATTCTAGGAATAGCTGAAACAAGCAAAGGGCATCACTGGGTCAATGTATGCAAAGAGCCTTGCCAATTCAAGACAGTTTCTCAGGCTGGAGTGCAGCCCCGTGTGAGGTGGTTCCACCCTCAGCACCCCACAACAAGACAAACATTCCCTCCCTCTCCCTTCCTATTTGGTTCTAAACCCGCTGGCTTTCCTTCCCTTCCTCTGTGGACGAGAGTGGTGTGGAGGGGAGAGGGCAAGGGTAACAATGGCATAGGGAAGATCAGGGTCCTAAGGACGTCACCAGCACAGGGAGGACAGCCAAGAAACAGCACCGGCAAGATCCAAGGCAGGACCGTCCAGGCTCTCGCGAGAAGAGGGTCTGTGAGCACAAAACGTGATGGGGCTGGAGAAAAAGGAAAAAGAGGTTCAGGCGGCGATCGGAGGTTATCGGCTAATCTGGAATAGAGGCAGAGAGACTCTCATGCATGAGAGCCTCAAAAAGGGAAATAAGGGACTGGAGAGATGGTGCTCATCGGTTAAGAGCACCGGCTGTTCTTCTGGAGAAGTGGGGTTCAATTCTCAGCACCCACATGGCAGCTCACGAGGAACTGTAACTCGAGTCTCGTAGGATCCAAGGACCTCCGAGGGCACTGCACATACATGGTGCACAGACATACATGCAGGCAAAACACCCGTACACACAGAATAAAAATACAGGTTAAAAAACTAATAAGAGACAGAAAAGACAGCAAGTATTGGATCACAATCCATTGAATTAAAGTAACAATCCATGTATCCATATGGACTAAAATGATGACAAGGACAGGTGGATGTATGAGCAGAAAGGAAAGCCTTCTAGTGCCATATTCGGATGAGGAATGGTGGAAATAAAGATGCCACCAGTAAGGACCCATCATGGAGGAGGTGAGTACGGGCCAGGCAGGGGCCACGTGAGGATACTAAGGCAGGTAGGCGGTGGTGTAAAGAAGCAAATGGTAGTACGGTCTCTAAGCATCTTCTACCAAACGCCATCTGATCACAAAATGAAAAGTGGTAGCATCATGGTAGAGAAGAAGGCTCCAGCTCTACCAGGTATTAACCAGGGCCACCTGCCACCACTGGGAAGGCCCAGCTCCACTTCTGTGGAGTCCCTGCCCCACAGATGGACAGTTGGTCTGCTCACAGATGGACCTAGATTGAGGGACTTTCTCCGTCATGAAACAGCTGTGGTCTTCAAGGTCATGGGAAACTGGAAAGAGGAAAACAAGATTCGAGACTGAAAGAGAGTGGGTGGGTATGACACAGGGCCCAGTGTAGGGCTGCATCCTGGATCTGATGGGGAAATGGGCAGAGATGACGAGGCTGAGTCGACTCTGAGGACTGGTGAGTACCCCCCATTGGGTGGCTGCACTGGCATCATGCCAGAGGATGCTACTGATGGGAACATGCATACTGGAGCTCTGGAGGGTTCCGGGTTTGGGTCTGGAGGGGGCAACTTCATGCAACTTATTCTTGAATGATTCACAGAGTGATAGTAAGAGATGCATGTATAGAGAGATGGTGACTGGCTGAGCCTACTTGGGAAAATATCGGCAACTGGAGAACTTGGGTGAATGGAGCGTGGGCGTTCTCTGCACTGTTCTCACAGCTTTTCTGAATCAGCAGTGTGCGCAACAACAGATAAACAAGCCAGCCTCCCTGCACCAGTGCCCACAGCTTAGCTCTGGAGGGCAGCATGGGCTGTGAGGAAGGCAGGATGTTCGAGATGGTCATGGGGCCTACACTGGATGGCTGGGGCTCCAGCCAGCGTCGAGAGGCCTCAGAATGTCAGGAGAGCAGGACACGAACCTCTAGTCTTGGGGTGACAGGAGTGTCACAGAGCTATTTGGAGGCAAGTGTAGGACATTTAAAAACTGACAGTCACGTTGCTGTAGAGAATAACCAACGAGAAGAGAAATCCCCGGCGAGGGAGCCCCAGGGAGAACTCCGAGACAGAAATCCCCGGTGAGGGAGCCCCAGTGAGAACTCCGAGACTATTAAGGAGCCAGGTAAAGCTGAATAGGACACAAGCCACTGCAGAGGAGGGGGCTTCAGGACATCCACCTAGGGCTGGGGGGTGACAGAGAGAGCAATCAGGGACCATTTGGGATCTGAGCTTCTAATGACTTGGAAAGCTCCCAACTACAAGCCTCCCACATAAAAACTTAAGACTTCCTGTGTCATTAGGGACTTATCTTTAACAAGAGTTTAAGATTATTTACTTATCTTTAAAGGAAGTCTGGTTCAACTTAAATAAGTTTACGTCATTCTGACTAATAGCATGGACCAGGGTTCCCTGGAGTTTTTCATCTTGCTGTTAGCATTGCTATTTTTTAAAATTTGTTTTGTTTTCTTTCTGTTTTGAAGATCTCATGTAGCTCAGGCTGGCCTTAAACTACTCATGCAGGTGAGAACGACCTTACCTCAGCCATCACAGCCTTGAGTTCCCTGCCTGATCTTAGGCAAGGTGATCTTTCTGGTCTAGGAATCTTAGCTTGGGCCTGGCCCATCAGGCCACACTGGTCCCAATTTCCCTGCGGAATCTGGACAAAGAAAGCCCAGCTTGGCTCGCCCAGAGCCATCATTAGTGAATACTGACAGAAGCAGAGCCAGGGGTCTGTCGGCTTCACCCCCGAGAAGATGCCTCAGGAGAGCTCTGGGAAGGCCATGCCTGGGTGTGCTCCAGATGTCATGACGCCTTCCCTCGGCCTACAGTGTCACACCAGCTCACACCTGGCCTACGACTCATGCAGAAGATTCACAATCAGAGAAGTTTCCGTTCTGCTGAGCTTTGACATGCCTTCCAAAACCCAGGCAGGCAACAGAGGTGAGCTGCCCCGGGCTGGCGCGCTGTGACTGTGAGAACTTATCCAGCATTCTCCTCAGTGCAGCACAGTTCCTGGAGAGCCCGGCCCCCAGTTCAGTGTTCTGCATTAGCTGACACTGTGGTGCACACCCACAGTCCCAGCTAAGAGAGAGGCCTTGGCACGAGAACTGGACTAGTGTGGGCAACATGGCGAGACCCCGTTGCAAAAAGAAAGTAAGATTCTCAACTGACCTTAGGGAATGGAAGAAGGAAGACTTGCAAACCAGGGAAGTGTGGAGCTCAGCGGGGGGCGTGCCCGCCTGGTACACACAAAGCCCTCAGTCCTATCCCCAGCTGGTAAACCTGGCTCCATAGCACGGGCATATCATCCCAGCACACTGGAGGTGGAGGCAGGAGGATGGGGAATTCAAGGGAAGGTCTAGGATGCTCCTATTGTTAGGAATAATCCAATACATGAACTTGGTAACAGAACAGCTTCATTCAGAAGAACCTACTTGCTAGGCCTGTGGGAAGAGCATCGTCCTCCCGTGGCAAGTGTGAAGAATCCTATCAAGCTGAGGCCAAGGGCACAGGAGTCAGGAACTCTCACAGCCAGCCAAGAGGCCTGGCCAGAGGGAGGGAACAGGAAGGTGCCTCCCACAGGCCTCTAAGAAAAGTAGCTTGTGGGAAGGACTCTGAGGCAGAGAACAGACAAGCAGATAAGGAAGTCCAGCAAGGTGAAGACTTGGCCTTCAGTTAAAAACAAATGGAAATACTCTTTTTTTAAGAGGAAAATTTGTACAGTATCTCAGGGCTTTGTCAGATGCTGTCTGTGATCCCTCAGGACTCCTGACAAGAGGGCAGCCATATTTCTTTTTATAGCAGAGGAGACCAGGTCCTGGGAATAAGGTGACTTGGCAAAGGAACCCCCGGCCAGAATGCGGGCCTCCCACCACTGACCCTGACATCCTTCAGGAGCCCACACTGTCTCCTGGAGTCTTCCTCTGGAAAGGACACAGCCCTGAGTGGAGCACGGCAAGGCTCAGGAGGGGTGCAAGTCGTCGTGAGACCTCTCAGGAGACAGGAAGAAACAGCAGGCCCAGAAGAGAACCTGGGACCTGAAGCAACAATATTTCCCTTTACTGACAAACCTCAGCTCGGAGCTCAAAAGCAAGTTTACAGGAACGAATGAATGCATGCATGAACAAATGAACCAACCAATGATGGTTGTACAGCCGTAAGGAGCATAGCCATGAGGATGATATACTGCAGTGTCTGGCACACACTTCAAGCTGAACTCTTGCTCATTTCAACTACAACCTGTGCTTTTCATATCTTGTAAGGACTCAATTTTTCGTTTTCAGCCTCAAATGTATTTTGCCTGCTCCTGAAGAGCCCTGGGCTTCAGTGCTGGGCCTTCGCTGATGAAGTAATAAAATGCCCGATCCACCCCCTCTTGAGAAGCAAGTGACTGCAAAGATGGCAGGGTCAGACTGCCTTAGTCAGAACCACCCCTCTGCAATAAAGAGCAGCACTGCCCGAAGCTCGGAGCTCAGTCTCCCCATTTGTCACCCAGGCAACGGCAGCGGACAGACTCCTAACACCAGTCCTGAGAGCCCCTCTCCAGCTGGGTGCCTGGCCAGTGTGATGTCTTCCAAAGAGAAAGGTGCCCTCAGGTCAGGATAAACACAGCCGGTCCTCCCTCCTTCCCTCCTCCCTGCCAGGTGTGCCTCCTCCTCCTCCTCGGGTGCCCACACTCCTCCTGCTCCCAGGCTGTGTGAGCACCAGTAGAGTGGGGGGGGGGGGGATTAAGAAGGGACAGGGGACAGATGGCAACAGGTGATGGGACAAATGTTCGCAGGCATGGTGCAGACCTGTCTTCACAAAGAGCAAGAGCAGGTGGATTCTCGTGGTGGCTTGAATGTGGGTCACCTCTGCCAACCTCTGCGGAAGTGCAGTCCCCACCCAGACATATTAAAAGGTGGCACCAGGTGGCACCTGTAAGAGGTAATTAAGGCTCTGCCCTCAGGAGTGGATTAATCCATTTATGCACCTAATGGATTGATGGATTATCTTGAGAGTGGATCTGTTATAAAAGCTGGTCTGGCTGGGTCTCTCACATGCTCCCAGTCTCTTGTCATGTGATGCCCTGTACCGGTTTGTCACTGTGGCAATGAGAAGGCTATCACCAGAGGCATCCCTTTGACCTCAAATAGAGCCACCCATCAAAATAATCCTTTTTCCTGTGTAACTCAGGCTGTGTCATTAACAGAAACTGAACTAAGGCATCCCTCCACCCTAGCCCACACCTGACTGAACACTCCATCCCAGCTATTCCAACTCTAGATCTCAGAGCCCAGTTCATGCAGGTTATGGTGGTCTCCGGCAGCATTTAGTGACATGAAACGCCGAAGAGCCAACGGGGAGCTACCTCCAGGAAGTCAGAACAGTGAGCCAGGGCCCCGGGAATCCCCCCACAATATGAAGATTTGGGCTGTTTGCTCTTGAGGATCCCATCTAATCCAAAGACAGCTGATCAGAAACCCAAGGCCCTAGAGGTACAGCCTGCTGGCCAGGCTGAAAAAGGACAGAGGGAAACAGGTCCACATTTTGGATCAACCCCAGGAGCGAGGACTAAGAATGGGAGGCAGAGGGTGACCTGCTGACAGCCCGGGCCACCCAGGATATCCCGATAAAGGAAGGCAGGAGAGCGGGTGACAGGGAGCCTTGGAAGGTACAACTTCATCATCCCCCGAAGCCCAGCTATTATTGTTCCCACATCTTCCTGGCTAATGAACTCAGGTCTGGGTTTCATGATGAGCTCAGGGGAAGAGTTAGTCTCAGGGCAAGCAGAGAACAGTCACCATGCTTCTCAAAAGACTAAGACATAAACCCTTCTAGGTGCTGAGAAGAGCCCCGTGGTCAGGTGAGTAACAACATGGCTGCTCCCCTAAACAAAGCAGCACAGAGCCAAGGGTCATGCAGAGCCTGCAGATCCTCCAGGTCAGGATCCCTCCTGAGGCTGCGGTCCCAAAGCACCAAATGCACAACAGGTACATCCCTTCTCCCGGGATACAGCACAGAATTCAAACGGAAGAGTCGCTGGGAATTGGGTAGAGTAGGCAAGGCCCTCAGATGGAGCCCAGAGAAAAGTCTGTACCCAGCTGGGCTATTTACTAGCTATTCGTAATCCTAGGCAAGCTCATTAAATCATTATGACCCTGTTTCCAAAGCTGTAACATAAGGATGAAATGCATTATCTGAAAAATCATGAAAGGGCACTGAGCATGTAGCTCAGCTGGAGAGTGTCTGCCTAGCATGCACAAAGCTCTGGAATCCATCCCAGCACAGATTAGCCAGTGGAGTTGGAGGCAGGAGGAAGAAGGGTTCAAAGTCATCCTCTGCCACACAGTGAGTTGGAGGCCAGCTTGAGCTACTTGACTGTCTCAAAAAAAAAAAGTGAAAAGAAATAACAACAAAAATATTAAAATTCATAGAAACAGAAATAGAATGGTGGCTGCCAGGTAATAGAGGAGGGAGAAGAGGACCTGGTTGCCTAACAGAGAGAGATAGAGAGTGAGTTTAGACTGATAAGCCGAGTGAGTGCTGGGGACCTGACCACACAACAAAATCACTACATCATCACCACTGAGCTGGACACTTAGCTGTAGAGTTAAGATGCAAAACTCTACGCCAAGTGATTTGTTTAACCGCGGTTTAAAAACACAGGTTAGCCAGGCGTGGGAGCACACACCAGGAACCTCAGCATTTGGAAGGTAGAGGCAGGAGGACTGAGTTGGAGGTCAGCCTGGACTCCAGGGCTACCGAGTCAGTTCCAGGCCAGCCTGATCTATACACTAAAATCCCTAAGTAAGGATGGCACTCATCTGACCATGGCTCATCAGTAAGCAGTAGTGGGCCATAAATATCACATGGATACACAGGAAAGTGGCCCAAGTGAGAAGATATTAATAGCTGTCTCCTCTGGCTCTTTCTGGCTGCCACTTCATTCAGGCCAGAACCAACACCCTTCTAACTGTCTTGAGCTGAGAACAGGCATCTAGCCCACAAGCAATGAGTTGAAGGTTGGGCAGAGGCCTCCGATATTTTTATGCAGACAGGAGACAAGTTTGAAATTAACAACAAAATAAAAACATATCAGAATCACAGATTTTTCTCTTGTTCTAAAACCACACAAGCAGTAGAGTTACCTGGTATTCTCCCTGTCACACAAGAGGGTTGAGTCCTTGACTGGAATAAATTCTTCCCCCATGAGTCAAGAGGGGAGAGGATCCATTCTTAAGCCAGCAAGGAACTTCTAGGGAAACATTCTGCACAGCTCTGAGTGCTGAGCACAGAGTAAAAGGAGGCACAGTCTTGTCAGACCTCAAGGGGACAGACTTTGAGGCACGGCAGACCACAGGACAACCTGGGGAATAGAGACTTAGCGGCAGCTTCGGCTAAAAGTGCTGACTTCTCGCTTGGGCCTACACCTGTCTATCTTGGCTGCTGTAACCTCTGGATCAGATTCCTGTTCAACTCTGCAGGTAAACACACTACTCATTTAAGGGGCATCTGTCTGAAAACTAGTAATACAAGGTTAATCGGTCCTAAGTTTACTGACCCTTTCTTGGCCCATTTCAAGGCAGAGGACACCAAGATAGGCTTATAACATTTTCCAAATGCCAAGAACAGTGAGCCATGAAGGCAATCACCCCATGATGAAGTGAAATGGCCCCCTCAAAGACAAGCAATCAAGCCGGGCTGCGGTGGCACACGCCTTTAATCCCACCACTTGGGAGGCAGAGCCAGGCAGATCTCTGTAAGTTCGAGGCCAGCCTAGTCTACAGAGTGAGATCCAGGACAGGCACCAAAAACTACACAGAGAAATGCTGTCTTGAAAAAACAAAAAAAGACAAGTAATCATCTCTTCCATAACTAAACTGCCCCCTCAAACTATAGGAGTCTCCCCAAAGCCTTCAGGACTTCACAGAACCAGATCTGACTTAGGGTTCTGGTAACATAAGCAGGTGTGTCTAGAAAACACTAGGCCAGGTACCTGAAGGGATGAACACAGGTCAGTCGAGGTGCAAGAGATAGCGTGGCAAGAAGAAAGCTGGACACCAAAAGCCACAGGAAGCCTGCACAACACCAGGAAGAAGGGAAAAGATGCTCCTGGGCTGACGGGGCAGCACTTCTTACTGTCTGGAATGTGCTCCTCCAGGGAACAGGTATGACTGGAGCCCCCACACCCTCAAGGGCCTTAAATGCAACAGTGACTGGGTGCTTCTAAGTCTCAATGGCACAGATATGGAGATGGCTCGTGGACCTTGGGGGATTTAGTGTGGACAAGACCCCAAATGAGAGGAACTCATGGAACTGAAGACAGAAGAGAGGTGAGCCAGGGGAGCAAGGGCTTTCTCTTCCCTGCTCTTCCCACCTGGATCTGCTCTCTGTGAGCAGAGTCGGTTTATATCCTTTGTTTGTACTGGGTCTAGGGGAAACATAAGGGAGTCCAGCTGACTCGCTCCTAAACAGTAAGGTCAGTCAGTAGCTTCTAATGTGTGTAGCCTCTTGCTTACATTTCACAGTAATAACTAATAATAATAAAATAATAAACACAGAGTACGGGAGATGCCAGGAAATCTACCTCCATAAATAGGCACCTTTAACTATAAGGTAAAAAAAAAAAAAAAAAAACTAACACAAGTGACTGTTCCTTTGCAAAGCACTCTGTAGTTCGCCAGTATCTTCATGTATGTGGCTTCACCAGCATCCACAGCTCTGTGAAGCAGAAGGGCCAAGATAACTCCTCCTACCTTAATTAAAGAGAAGGAAGAGACTCCTGGATGGTTTGTGACTCCTTCAAGGTCACACAGCTGGTAAGAAGAGAGACGGGACTCACAGAATGAGTCTATGTCTCTAAATCGTAGGCAGTCTCTACACCGCCCCTCCCCACCCCAGGGGAAATGAGTCTTGGGAACTTCGCTTTCTCTGAACTGGCAGGCCTGAATCCATTAGCTAAATGAGAAGCTGAAACCCTATAACACAGTGCACAGGGGAGGCAGAGAGGGGGTGGTGCCGAGCGCCCCCATATCTGGAGTGGAACCTCCACCACAGTCAATCATTATATTTTCTTGAGGTCATTACTCTATTTTTAGAGGCTCTGCCTTGCAAGCTTTTGTTTCTTGGGTCTTTGTTTTCATGCCTCTCATTTCTCTCAAATGATTCCATGATGCTTTGTCATCCCAGGGAGTTGCCATGGAAACGATTATTAAGGTTATAAACCAAGGACTGTGGCCTCAATGGGGCAGAGGCAGAAAAATCTCCATCACCAAGTTGGATTTCACAGACCTTGGTCACAATGGGAGAGATCAGGAGACCTGGCTCTGAAGCCTTCTTTTTCTTCAGTTTCCTCCTCTGGACAATCCCAGCCATTGCCTCTGCCAACTTCTCAAACCTTTTCCTGATGATCTGTGCACAGTGCCAAGCACAACAATCCAAGAACCACTACTGGTCTAGGGCCGTGGGACCAAATCCCAGGAAAACACACATCCAGGTACACATCAGTACGCCAATGCTCTCCACCAAGCTCTCCTTGGAGACTAGCCTCACCCACACCTACAGCTTGGAAGCTGGCAGCCATAGGCTCCTTTCCTCATCCTCCTAAAAAGCATCTCTCGAATTCCTGTGATCTTTGCAGAGCCCTCTACATAGGTCACACCTGGTGCTTTGAGTAGCAATTCCAGGATATTCAGGCCTGCCCCATGCATAGTGCCCCTGACTCCCACCCACCAGATGCCTGTAGTGCACTTAGTCACCAAGACAACCAGAAACGCCCTTCTGTGTTGCTAGATGTCCCTTCCAGGGAGCTCCCACCCCAACCAAAGTCTGCCCACCAGATACAGATACCCCGCCCCCCTTACACACCCTTGAAGTTTTGAAGTCAGGTGTTTTGCCTTATTTAATTCAACTGCTATCAAGTCCCCAGGGCCCCATCACTTTACCGGAGTGGTTCTGTGAACTGGACATGTCTTTCCTCATTCGGAGTCTGTCTCCATGGAAACAACAAACAAATAACACCAATGCAATACCAAATAAAACCAAAGAGGCTGCCTGCAGGACCTAGCACCAACAGCACCAAGTCGGGTGTCTGGGGTCCTGCACTGGAGCCCCACTTTGAAATGTGACCTCTGGATGAAATCCCAGACTCCTTTGACGCTTCTCTTTTAAAACTGTTACAGGAAACCTTGATCTTCAAACTTCCTTCCAGTTTAAATAATCCAAGCATTCAAGTACTAGAGACAGGGATGAGGTGAACAGAGGGACAGGGACATGTCCAGGTTTCACAGGGGCCCAATGTTTGACCTGCAGACTTCTGAAAGTTTAAAAAAAAAAAAAAATGCCTGTATATGAATGATTGGAATACAAGCAGGCCATAGTCCATGGATACAGTTTGAGGATTGAGCTAACCTCAGAACTTCTTTTTCTTTTAAGATGGGTCTTGTTATGCCTTGCCAGCTGATGTCCAACACACCATCCCCAGTACTTGTGATCACAGGCATGCAGCAATGGACCCAGCTAGGGACCTAATTTTTAAGTGTTAGCAGGAGGAGGAGGAGGAGGCCTGGAGACTAAATCCACTCCAGTGACTGTATAAGAGGGCAGCTGCTGGCCTATTTCCTGCTACAAGCCTCCTTGGAGGGAAATGCCTAGGACAGGGCTGGGCCTGTGAAGAGGAGACCCATGGGAATCCTTCCACTCACTGCCCAGCACAGTCTCCCTTCCAATTTCCAAATGTCAGCCTAAAAGCATGAGTGAAGACTCACCTCTGATATCTACATGTGGATCTGAATGGATGAAAGTCAGCCAAAGTCATTGCTTCATACAAAAGAAAATGCTTTTGAAATGTGGCCTCCACAGGGAATCGGGAAATGAATGGGGAGTGCTGTCTGCTTCCTAAGAGAACTGTACCTTCCGCTGGGGTAAAAACAGATAGCAGTCTGCCCTGGGACCCTCAGTTCTCCATGTGCTGCTCAGTAGGGCCCTGGGGTGGTCACAGGTGCACATGTAAGCCCACTCAGCAAGGCCCTTCCCTTCTCTCCTCTTCAGTAGGCTTCTATCATCTCCCATAGTGCTTCAGTTCTGTTCCAACCAGCTACCACAAATTTGTCTCTGCATGTGACACCAGAAGACAACGGTGTCGTGTCGTGTCGCCAGTTCTTAAGAAAAGACCAGTGCTGGACAAAGTTAGGAGAACATCAGGCAAACAGAGGGATGTTCCTAGACAATCACAGCACTCCTGAGGCAGCGTGCGCTGGACACTCAGATTCCGAGAACCCTGTGGCAGCCGGGCTGAGCCAAAGGACGCCTAAGGGAAGCTAGGCTGGGTCACGTGCCGCGCTGGAGCCCAGAAGTGCACTCGGCTGTGCTGACGTAACTGTTCGAGAATTTAAAAGTCTCAAACTCGGAGGAAATCCTGTGCAGATCTTTAAGACTCATCCGCACGCATCTATGTGGCTGCCAAAGGTGCCCCCAAGAGACCCCGTGTGACCAACACGAATAGAAAAAGAGTCCAGTGGAAATGGCATAGAGGCAGCCCCTGGACAAGGACGTCCCCCCCCAACCTGGAGGACCCCAACACTCTGCCCACAGGCGCTGACTCCTGGTGGCCCACTCGGGAACCAGTCTCCGGGACAGACGCTTGGGTCCCGCCAGTTCCCTGACAGACATACGCCTCTGCCAGCAGGGAACACAATGTGTACTTTGCTCCTTTCAGATCCTACCCCAGTCCCTCTCAGGAAAGCTGAAAGAAGCTTCGCAGCCCCTTTCTAGCACGGCTTTGTCTGACGGCCAAGGTCCTAGGGTCGTCTGTCTCCTCCCTGACCCCACGTGCGCCCGCCGTGGCCGCTGCGCACTTACCCGGCCGGACGATCGGGGCTGGCCCTCACGTAGCCGCCTTCCTCCGGGGACGCAACTGCCAAAGAGTCCCCCAGACACGCTCAGTCCTCCGAGCCTGGCGCGGTCACCACCCGGTGAACCCAGGAAACGCAAACTTTCCCGGGGCAACGACGCGGGGCGGGCGCAGGCTCCCCGAAGGGCTCGGGAAAAGTTGCAGCACAAAAGGCCAATGACTGGGAGAGCGCCGGCGACCGGGCCAGGCTCCTCCCCCAGCTCCGAGCGCTCGGGGCCAGCGCAGCCAGCTGCTCGCAGGGGCGCCCGCCGCGCTCTCCTCCCCGGCCAGGAATGTGCAGCCCGGGCGCGCCCACACGCACCCAGGGGCCCGCCCGAAGCGCACCGGCGGGCAAGGGACCCAGGGACAGGGCCGCTCCCGAACGCCCTGCCGACTTCTTCCAGGAGGTTTTGAGTCACAACAACTTGTTACTGTTAGTCTTTTTTCCACGGCGCTTTTCCCTATGTGTGGCCACGTGAAGGAAGGATTGGAGTCCCGAGCTGGGGCGGGGTTGGTTCCTGCCTGCTCGCAGGAGAAACCTTAGCAAGAAGTCGGAGGTGGGTGGGGGTTCAGACACTACCTGGAACCACACTCTGGCCTTGTCTTCTGCCGCCTTCCGGATGCTTAGCCACAGAAACTTTCGGTAAACTTTGTACAGCTGCTGCCCTGCCCGCTCTTTGGCTGTTACAGCTCAAAGGCAGGCTTATTTCTAGGGACTGTGTACGTTTCTATTTTTTTTGTTTTGTTTTGTTTTGTTTTTCCTTTTAGAGTCTGAAATGAACTCTTTCACTTGCATAGCCTTCACACACAGGAATGGTACTTCCCTGCCCACACCCCTTTTCTCTGGAAATGTCTGATGCTAGACCCCACTTGAGAAGAGAAGGTGGCTGTATGTGGGTGTCAGGCTTCCTATTTTAAGGTTTGTGTCAAAGACAACATTGCTCTTATTTTATAGACTGAGACCAAAGGGCAGAAGACTCAGAGTGACTCAACACTTCCCTTCCTCCCCTTAAAGAAACAGACGCCCTAGGATGGAGAGCCCCAGGTGAGAGGTCCCTAGTAGGATTTGTAGAGTTCGCAGTCACAGAAATATTTTTTGTATTTTGAAAAATACCACTACTTCTAAGAGTCACATCTTGAGGACCATTTAATAGGTTCCGGGGCCACACCCTGGTCATGAGCGTATTGGTAGTGTATTATTATTGCATTCATTTCACAAACTAGGACCCCAGTCAACTGATTTGCTCCTCTGTGCCATCAGCTATTTCCTAGGCCACTTCCCTAAGTGTCCTAGTTTGATTTCCTGTTGCTGTGATAAAACACTGACCAAAAGCAACTTGGGAGAGAAAAGGATTTATTTCAATTTCTGCTTTACAATCCATCATTGAGGTACGCCAAAGCAGGGATTCAAGGCAGGAGCTTGAGACAGAAGTCACAGACACATGCTGCTTGCTGCTTACTGGCTTGCTGCTGCAGTCCAGAACCACGTGCCCAGGGGTGAAAACATTCCCATTAGCCAGTCTGTGAGCCTGAGCTCTCCAGTTGGGCAAAGATGTCCTTGAGGTGCCAGACTTTTCCTATGTGAAACCCTCTTCCCCAGGTGATAGCTACAGAACCTTTGTGACAGAGGAAGGTCGCTCTGCTACCCTTGGAAATCAGGATGAAGCAACACCCCCAAGGATGTCCATATCTTAGTGTGTTTCCTCCTCCCTCACCCCCGGTCCATGACTATGTTCTGTGAACAAGAGTGTGCTGCTTAGTTTTAACTGTCAACTTGACTCGACCTGCAATCACCTGGGAGCATCTCAGCTGAGGAATTATCTAGAACAGGTTGGCCTGTGGGCATGAATATGGAGGATTATCTTGACAATTAATTTGTGTAGAAAGATCCAGCCCATTGTGAGTGGCACCATTTCCTGGTTTGGGGTGCTGGACTGTTAAGAGTAGGCTGCCAAGCGGAGTACTGCACAGCAGACCACATTCATTTTCTCTCTTCCCCCTGAGTGTGGATGTGACGGGACTAGTTCCCTGAATTTCTGCCTTAGTGTCCCCCAGCGATGGAGTGTGTGACCTGGAACTGTAAGCTAAAACAAATCCCTTCTCCCCTGAGCTACTTTGGTCCAGGATATTTTATCACAGCCATGGAAAAGAAACTCGAACAATGCAAAGAAAATGATTGCAGGTGGATTTAAACTGCTACTCATCTGACCTTAAAATAAGGGGATTAATTTGGATTATCTGGGTCTCCCAATGAACCCAGTTTAATCACAGAGGTCCTCTTAAATGCAAGAGAGAGAAAGAGTGAGAGAGGGGTGGAGTCTTCTGGAGCACAAACAGCCTGGCCCTGTCCACCAAGGAGGCTTAGCTCTGTTTACGGCCTCTGTTAATACCCTGCTGTGGCAACAGTACTGTGCTTGGGCTGAGAACGCAGATGGAAGGCAGGCTAGAAACCTGCACTTAGACTAGGCCAACACAGAAGTCACCATTAACTGACTAAATCACTGAGTAACCACAGTCACCACTCCAAGTGTCCATGGGGACATAAAGATGTTAAAGACAGGACCCTGCCTGGAAAGACAGGCTCCATTCCAAGTGGAAGCAGGAAGCAGGAGTGTGAAACCTGGAATACCAACAGATGTCAGTGCCCTGCACGGCTGGGTGAGCAATATTAGAAGATCTTGCAAGAGGCTAAAGAGAATTTCCGCTCTGTCCAAGGACTTGCTTCTCCCCCATCGGACCAAGGGCCCCTCGTTGGTTACCATACTCCTGAGCTAGCAATGCCACAGTTTTATACACAGAGAAACCCTTGTGATGAGGCCTATCTCAGGAAACATGGGAGGCCAGCTCTAACTGACAGGGAAGATACAGTGCAGGACAGAGGCCAGGCCTCCCTAGACAGAGAACACACTCACGCCTTGCTAGACAGCTGAAAGTTCACAGTGAACTCTGTCTTCTTGATATGTTAATGAACACAAAGGAACACTTAGGAATAGGGACCTGAAGTTTCAGCATATAATTTCTAGAGACTCAACAGGCCTCAGGTTTGGACATTCACACATGCCAGATAGCGTGAGCTCTGTTCCACCAAAGCAGCACTGATGGAGTGCCGCTGTCCTTTGTGAAGGGAGCAGGAAAAAGCACCTTAGCCTGAGGACTGCCATTTTGACTTCAGACTCCATTTTACCTGCAGGGTGAAACAAAGTTCAGGTTGCCAAGCCTTAGAGGAGCTGAGAACTTTCCAATGGCTGATCAGCCTCCTCCCTAAACCATAGAGATAGTCGTTATACAGCTTTAGTTCTCTAGAAACATTATGGCTGTTCCCAATAACAGAAGGAATAAATGAATCTGATTGGTTGGACTGAAAGGCTTGCATTGTATATCGGATGACAATGATGAAATATTCAAGGAAAGTCCCTAATCTTTGATTTCTGATTGGAGACAACTGTACCTATAACTTGGCAACAAACGTTTGTGAATTTTATGCTTATAAACCCCACTTCTGCCCCTGCTTGGGGCTGTCAGGAGGAAAAAGGCTTGCAGCCCTGATCGATCAGTGACCCGCTTATGAGGTGATTTATTAAAATCTTTGGAACCCATAAATGTTGTCTCTCTCTTTCCTCGTGGTGCACAACAGGCTAGACGTAACCCTTTGCTGACTGTAAAGCACTTCGATGAAAGTTATTTTTGTCAAGGGCTTCTGTGCAAGGTCCTATGACAGGAGAGGATGGCTGCCACCCAGCACAGACTGAAAATGAACATTTAGCCCGGTGTTGGGTGTGGGGAGATTTTTCCAGAAGAGTGAAAGACATTGGCCAAGTTTCAGATAACTGGCTGGAATTACTTTAGGATTTCTCAGTGCCCTCCCCACTCATAATCAGTTAAAGAAAACCAAAAACACAATAGAAGTCCTTATTTTAGAAATGGTGTTTGGCTCTCTCGGCTTCCTGTGTACAGATAAAATGTGAACAGTCAGTTTCCTGCTCCTGCTGCCTGATGCACACCTTCCCACCATCGTGGCCTCCCTCTATGGAACTGTACGGTATATATCAACACAGAACTGACCGACACAGGGATCAAGAAATAAGGCAGTGGCATGACCATAGACAGCCGTGAAGTAGAGAAGTCTTTGAAACCATCGTTACAGCTAAGAGTTTGCCTCGGATCTGAGAGGAGACTTTGAACGTGGGTTTTGAACAGTGCTGGGACCCTTAAGATTCTGGCAGCTCACGCAGGCAAACTAAATGCATGAGAGCCTTTCAGGGCCGGTCTTCAGCAGCACCAGCTGGGCTCTGGCTCCTCTATCCCTGCCCATCAACCCTCTGCAGCACCATTTCTAACAAGCAAGTTACTTCTTAGCCACGAAGCGAGCAGTTTTGTTCCATCGTGTGATTTCACCATAATCTACTCCCTCACCACAGGCCTGAAAGTATGGAGCCAATCATAGAACCTCAAAGGCTGGAGTACCAACTGAAAAGGCTTGAGTCTTCAGGAGGTGCAGCTCCAATGGAGGAAGTGAGTCACTGAGAACCTGTCTTGAGGCTTTATGGCAGGGCCGAACTTCCTGTTTATCCTCTGCTTCCTAAGTATGAATGCTGTGTGACACGCCAGCCTCTTGGTCCTACCACCATGCCTTACTCTGCCTGTCAATATGTATTCCCCACCATGATGGAACCAAAGCACACCTTCCCTTCCTTCAAAAGTGCACTGTATAATAGGTGTGTGTGTGTGTGTGTGTGTGTGCGCGCGCACGCGCGCGCTTATGTGTGGAGGCCAGAAGTTAATGCCGAGCATCTTCCTCAGTCATGCTCCACCTTATTTTCTGAGTCAAGGTCTCTCACTGGACCTGAAATTCATGGATTTGGCTAGAAAGGCTGGCTAGCCGCCTTCAGGGATTGACCTGTCTCCACCCTCCGCACTGGGGTTACATCACCGTGCCTGACTTCTACATGAGTAATAGAGATTCCAGCTTAGGTCTCCATGCTTACAGAGCAAGAACTCCACTGGCCGAGACGTCTTCCCGGGCCTGATATCAGATGAGCTTTGTGAGCACTGACTCGTAGCCAGCACTCTGTGGGGGTAGTTACCCAGCATTCTCTCCTTTGATTCTCACAGTGAACCGTGTGGTCGGAATGACCATGACCCGGAGTTGACACAGGAGGAGCCAGGCTTAGAGCGATGACATTACAAGGCCACACAGAACAAGGCTGTGTGTCTGCAGAACCCGAATTCCTCCCCAGCCCACAGGAATGAAGGGATGTTTGTAACTTTTCTGTGTATTCTGCAGACCTGGAGAGGATATCATATCAAACCCAGGACCGGTACGCGCTCCTTCATGCCGCATGGGCCCAGCCCACACTCCCAACACAGTGTTCATGTCACTGGTGTATGTGAAGGGACTTTTTTATGATTTTCTTTAGAAAGAAACACTGCTTGAGCTTCTGAGCACAGTCCTCACAGCCCGTGAAGTGTTGTGAAGAAGTAAGACACACTCCTCAACGGTCACCCAGAAACACTCGGTTGTCGGGCAGAAAGACATTATTTCTTCAGGCCTTCTAAAAAATTTAGCCCTCGTCTCCGCCCATGTCAAGATGGAATGTCAGCCTTGAACCCAAAACACACAAGGAGCGACTCCCTTGAAGGTAGCTTCCTGTCCAAAACTTCTAGGTGTAGTCACTGGGTTTTCCTTGCGGGCACATGAAGTCCACACCATGCACTTCACACCTGTATTGCTCCAACATGAGTATGACACAGGGTGCCAACGCAGCTCCCGCAGGGTCAACATGCTCTTGTTCTTGAACTCAGCCCAGTCCAAACTTTAACTATATCTTGAGTAAACAGAGGGCAGAATCCATACTGTCTTCCTTGGCAGACAAAAAGCTTTCTCCAGGAAACAGAATCGTAGGCTCGTGTGATATCGGGGCAAGGATGGAAAATAAAACATCCAAGGGATGACGGCAGGGCTTTGAGGCCCTGGCAGGACTGAGGTGGGAAGGTTTCAACGTCTTCTCCATAGTGGTGATGCGTACATCTCATCTTCTACTAAACATCTAAAGACTAGTGGGCAGAGGCAGCTCGGACAGTTAAAGTCTTCCAAGTCCTGCGTGCTCTGTGTCCATTAAATCAGAGACCCTGGGGCTGGGAGGTGGGCATCATCCTTGGGGTTTTGGTGACTTTCTTTCTTTCTTTCTTACTTACTTACTTTTCTTTTCTTTCTTTCTTTTTTTTTTTTTTTGTATTGGGAATTGATACCAGGGCTTGGAGCTTGCTAGGCAAATACAACATCACAAAGCTATGCCATCTGCGTTTTTCACAGCTCCTCGGACTACATCAGTGTGCACTCAGGAGAGGGGTGGCACATGAGTAGCAATGTTCTGTGGGTGAAAAGTCACTGAGTACATTGCTAAAATACAGATGCCCACTTGCTGTGGGATGGTCTGTATGTCAAATTGCTCTGATTGGTCAATAAATAAAACAAGGCCAGTGGCCAGGCAGGGAGTATAGGCAGGACTAACAGAGAGGAGAAAGGAGGGAACAGGAAGACAGGGGGAGACACTGCCAGCCGCCACCATGACAAGCAGCATGTGAACATGCCGGTAAGCCTCGAGTCCCGTGGCAAGGTATAGATTTATGGAAATGGATTAATTTAAGCTATAAGAACAGTTAGCAAGAAGCCTGCCACGGCCATACGGTTTGTAAGCAATATAAGTCTTTGTGTTTACTTGGTTGGGTCTGAGTGGCTGTGGGACTGGCGGGTGATAGAGATTTGTCCTGACTGCGGGCAAGGCAGGAAAACTCTAGCTACACCCACTAGGCAGGCGTGAGGTAGCTTCGGAAATCTTGAATTTCTACAAGCTCTTAGGAGATGCTCCTAATCTAAGGAGCCATGTCTTAGGCATCTGAATCCTGCCTGACCTGTGGCTCTAAGGGAGCAATTTGCCCCCTCAGAGACTTTTGAGGGATATGCATATATATGTGCAGGTATGTGCATGTGGAGGCCAAAGGTCAACCCAGGTCTTGTTCCTCAGGCGCTGTTCACTTTATATGGTTTTAATTTATTATTATTATTATTATTACTATTATTATTGTCATTTTGTTTTTTTGAGACAGGTTTCTTTGTGTAGCCTTGGCTATCCTAGAACTTGCTCTGTAGACCAGGCTGGCCTTGAACTCAGAGATTTACCTGCCTCTGCTTGCCAAGTGCTGGGATTAAAAGGGTGCACAACACCACCTGGATATTATTATTTTTAATATGTGTATGTATGTGTGTCTGTGTGTGGGTATGTGAACATGAGTGCAGGTGACCCTTGGAAGCCAGAGGCAGCAGATCCTCTTGGAACTGGAGTTATAGGTTGTGGTAGTTTGAATGTAATTGGCCCCTATAATCTCATAGGGAGTGGCATGATTAGGAGGTGTGGCTTTGTTGGAGTGGGTGTGGCCTTGTTGGAGGAGGTGGCGGGCTTTGAGGTTTCCTATGCTCAGAATACCGCCCAGTGTCTCAGTCGACTTCCTGTTGCCTACAAAATGTGGGAGTCTCAGCGATCTCTCCACTACAATGTCTGCTTGTACAATGCCATGCTCCTCACATGATGATAATGGACTGAACTTCTGAAACTGTGAGCAATTAAATATTTTCATTTATAAGAATTGCTGTGGTCGTGGTGTCTCTTCACAGCAATAAAATCCCTAACTAAGACATAGGCGACTGTGAGCTGCCTGATGTGACTGTTGGGAACTGAACTTGAGTTCTTTAGAAGTAAGTGTTTTTAATCACTTGGTCATCTCTCTAGCCTTCTGTCCACTTTGTTTTGGGGCCTGGAGATCACCAGTTAGTCTAGGCTGGATGGCCAGTCAGCTCTAGGAATCAGTGTTAATCAGGCTATCTCTTTCTTCCCAGTGCTGGGGTACTGGGATTACAAGCTTTTTCACATGGGGGCTGGGATCAAACTTAGGTCTTCAGGCTTTCACAGAGTTTGCTGTCTCCCCAGGCCCTTGGAAACATTTCACCTGTCATAATTTTGGGGATGGTACCGACATCTAATACTACTACCACCCTTCTATGCCTAAGAGAACCTCTCAACAGTCAGCCAGCCCCAAATGTCAGCAATGCTGAAGGTGAGAGACTTTGCCTAGAGAGCCCAGACCAAGCCCTTTGTGTAGGAAGCCCCTAGTGTGAATGGCCGAGTAAGTGAATGAGTGAACAACTTTTGGTCATAATGACGTTACTGTTTGTTGAACCAGCTTGGTCAACATGTTTTCTTCTTGATGGAAGAGGCAGACACACCTCTATCTGCTAGGCAAGACATACCATTCTGCACCCACCTGTTGAGGGCCTACTGTGTGTAGTTAGTTGTGCTAAAGGTGAGGGATTCATCCAGCATGGTTTTGTCCCTGGAAGGCTTACTCTTCCACAGTGGCATACATCCCCAGAGCTTGTGCCTGGGCCAGTCCTGAGCAAGCCTTTCCCACTCCATGACACTGAATCCTCACAATGTAGATACCAATTTTATAGGGGGGAGGGGCAAGGCAGGTAGAAGGGTTGGCCAGATCTGAGGGCAGAGGGATGGAGAGATGGCTTGATGGTGCAGAGCATTTGCTGTACAACTCATAAGGACCAGTTTGCCTCCCAGCACCCATGTAACAAGCCAGAGTAGGCACACAGGTGTCTGTAATGTAACCCCAGCACCATGGGAAGCAAAGACAGGAAGAGGTCTAGGACTTGCTGGCGGTGAGCTCCAGGTCCAGGAAAGACCCTGTCTCAAAGGAATAAGGTAGAGAGAGGACACTCAGGGCTGTCCTCTGGCCTCCACATAAGCATATACACCACATTCTCCCCCGCCCCTCTGTGTGTGTGTGTGTCTGTGTGTGTGTCTGTGTGTCTGTCTGTCTGACTCTGTGTGTGTGTCTATCTGTCTCTCTCTCTTTAAAACACACACACACACACACACACACACACACACACACACACACACGAGATGAGAGTGTGTGGCTCTGGCCAGCATCTCAGACCCACTAGCACTCCTACTTGCAAGTGCCTTCAAGTCTGAACCTACCTCTGCATTTGGACATTTCCCTACACTGTTCTAACAAAGGGAGAGGGACTTAGCAGAAAGGACATACATGACCTTGGTTAGGCTTTAAAGCCAGTGGCCAGTTTCCTATTTGCATCACCCATAGCTCCCACGTACAAAAATGCAAAGGAAAAAATTTCCAAAAGCAAAGATTTCCCCCATTGGGGGCCATATCTAGGTCTCATCTGTCCAGAGTCCCCCTCCATAGACGACAAGACATGAAACTAATAGGTGTGAACCCTGGTTCCAGGTGGGGGCTTGGTGGTTTCTAACAGACATACGTCTCATCTTCAGGCAAAACCAAATCAAGCCCTGCAATGACCTTTGAGAAACAGCACAGTATCTCTGAGGGATCCACAGCCCCACTGCTCACAGAGAAACCTGAGCCAGACAGCCCTGTCCTCTGAGGTTTCCTCAATGGACTGCTTGCAGACTTGCGGCCCAGGAGGTGAAGCTCAGGTTTCAGCACATCTTTTCCCTGGTGGGCTCTGTGCGAGACTCTCCTCCCTGTCAACATTCCACATATTCCCCACATCGCTGTAAATTAGAGAATCTGCGAGCGCTTCAGTACTGCTCGCCGCCTGCAATCATCTCCCACAAAAGCTCCCAGACCCAGCAGAGAGCCAGCTGCACAGCATGGAGACTCCAGCCTACTTATTTTACAAAGGGCCAGAGTGAACCTGTAGGAGCAGCTTCCTTGGAAACAATCCAAGGTCAAGACTACCTTGGGTAAGTGGTACCCTGGAAGGCTCAGAGAAGTCACATACCCTCTCTGAGTTTCGGGTCTCTTACCTGTAAAATGAGGAGGCTGAAGGTCCCTGGGGATCCTTCTAGCTTTACTGTGAATGGCTGAGCCCGTGATGAAGTGGCTTCCATCACAAAGGCCAGCATCCTTACTACCAGAGGCAGGAGCCGGAGAGGAATCCTCAAGATAGCCTCCATAGGTGGCCTGGTAAGGCAGTCTGGCCTTGGTCCGAGACCTCAAGCCCAGGCTTGGCATTCCCACCCTCCCCCAATCCCGTCTGCCAGCTTCAGACATTGAGTATTTACTACCCACTGCTTGGTCATCTGCCAGGTGTCCAGCAGGGAGCAGGGCCAGATACTTTCCACTCCCCCCCCCCCTACTTCTCTGGGAGGCCTGGGTGGGCTGGCAGCCCTGAACATCCCGCCAAGACGGTGCTCAGGGCTCACTTCCCACTGCTATGCCCCGGCTCACCCACTAATGTTAGCTTGTAGCCTTTTGCAGTCGCCCTTGGTGAGAGGTTAACCCCAAAGCCCTGGTTTCCACAAGGAAGAGAATGCTTTCTCCATGAGTGCCGGCTGGTTTGACCTTGCCTCCAGAACAATATTGCAACACTGAGGGCTGCGGCTACAGGGTGGGGGAGTGGGGGGGAAGAGGGGAGAGAGGGGGGAGTGGAAGGGAACTGGCACATTCCAGGGAATGCAGAGCAGACAGACCCAAGTGAACTTCAGCAAGTTCCCGTTGGCCACTGTGTAAACATTGTCTTTACTACCGAGCTCATGTACCTTAATAGTATTATCATCCATCCAAAATGATGACAATGGTGATAAAAATAATATTAGCAATGAAAATAACCCCTAGTATTTAGGTGCTTACTACAGGTCACACAGGGACTCCGACAGGTTTTTTTATACATGCCATATTTTTCACTCTATTTTATTCATTTATTGTGTATGTATGTGTGTGTGTGTATGTGGGAGTGCATGTGTGGAGCTCACAGGACAATTTGCAGGTGTTGGGTCTTCCCTTGAACCATGTGGGTCTAGGTGAGTAGGTCTGGCAGCAAGCATCTGTTCCATCTCACTAGCCCCAACACATGTCCATTTTTATATAATCTCCATAGTGGTTCTGTGAGGTCACAAGTATTACACATTGTTCTAGATGAGGAAACGGGCCTTAAGAACTTGTGTAGGTTGAAGGGGTTAGCAGCAGACCTGCCTGCCTCCAAATTTGTCTGATAGCTGGGTGTGTTTAATTATTCAGTAGACACTTAGGGAGTCACAGAGTATCGGGTGCTAGGTAACCAAGATCTAGGCCCTGCAAGCCTAAGTTCCTTAAGAAATATGAATGTGGCATATCCTCTTGGGTAGAGGCCAAGACCCACTGTCTATCCTTGTTACTGTGACTAGACCAAGAGCTAAGGACCCTGACATCCAGCTTCCCAACCTGTGTGTTAGGTCAACCTGCAGCTCAGGCATGTAGAGGATGTGCTACCCCTTTCAGAGGGCACCTGGGGAGCAGACAGGTACCCAGGGACAGCCTGACTTCTCGGCTGAGACCTAGGCTAGGCATCAGCAAACCACATGCACCACCTGGATTCAGTGAGACAATTTACCTATGCCTTTGACTGCCTATTCCACATCCTTCTAAGGGGAGGCACCTGTGCCCAGTGTGCCCTGAATGCCCATCTCAGTGCTTTTCTGATGAGACAGACGCTGGCTTCTTGTTGTCAGCATGCAGCCTGGTGCACACTCACTAGGTAACTGCTGAGTCAGCTATGAGAATGCTGCTGCCCACAAGATGCTGAAAGCTCAGGGTTCTTGTCCACACAGTGTGTAGGAGTCCACGGCCTCTGCTCTATTATAGCCACAGTCACTGTTTGCTGTGAGCTGACATTGGGCAGTGTGCTTTGTGTCTTGCTCACTTGCTTCCTATTTCAACACTCCTTTCTTACTAAGAGAGATAGCCAGTACTGATCACGTGCAAAGTCATTGAGATTTGGTGCATTCCTGTCGCCTCCCAACACGAGGGTTGGGAGCTGAGAGCAGGAGCTCAGCTTGTCTCCGACTCTGATTTCCTCTAAAGATTCATATCCTGTTCCTTCCCTGCACTCTCCCTGCTACCTGGGGCACCTGCAGTATCTTGCATCCTCCTCAGAGATGGGGAACCTGGCCTGAGAAGTCAGTGCTGACCCAAGCCGCCATGCACCTTCTGCAGAGGATGGCTGCACCCATCTCCTGATACTTTTATCCCAACCCCCTCACATTGGCCTTGAAAAAAGAAAGACATTAAGCAAAGCAGTAACCAGACCCATTCCAGCACCTTCTCTGAAAACAGAAAAATGGGTTCAGCATCTATGTGGAACTCAATGGACTGCTAAAGTATTTAACACCAGATGACTGAGAAGTATCAAGAAAGAAAGGACATGGTGGATCACTTTTGTAATCCAAGTCCTTGGAGGGCTGAGGTAGTAAGAGTCCCATGAGTTTGAGAGTAGCCTGGGATACACAGTGAGTGTTTGAAAGGATGAGACCTGTCAGGAAGAGAGAGAGAGAGAGAGAGAGAGAGAGAGAGAGAGAGAGAGAGAGAGAGAGAGAAGGAAAGGAAAGGAAGGAAGAGGGGGAGAGAAGGGGAAGGAAAGGAAAGGAAGAGGGAGGAAGGGAGGGGAGGGGAGAGAAGTTGGAGGGAAGGAGGGAGGGAGGAGAGGGAAGGGAAAGGAAGAGAGGGGGAGGGAGGGAGGAGGGGGAGGGAGAGAGGAGGGGGAGGGAGGGGAGAAAAAGGAGACATCAAGATGCTATGAGCTGGGGCCTGTCGATCCTGCACATTGCGCCTTCTGAGCCTTTTTCCGACCCTTCCAGTTTCTCAGGACAAGAACAACACAGGAACAGTCACCAAAACCAGCACCACCGCCCATCCTGGCTCTCCCTGGAACCGGCAAGGAGAGCCCCGGAGGATGCAGCCACCTGGAGATGTGTAGGCAGAGAGGGTTCCTTCTGCATGCTGCTCTTTGGTGCCAGCTGCCCAGATGACCTGGAGCTGCCTCACAATGCCAACAATTCAGAGACAAGCAGGTCTGCAGGCCTGAGTGTGTGGTCAGCAACAAAACCAGCATCTCGAGCCCAGCGTACTTCTTAGATCAGTGCATTAGGACCCTTCCTGCTGGCCTGCATGACTGGGCAGCAGGACCGTAAACACACCTCAGACTCTACCTTATAGCCACACATCCCCAGGGTGAGATGCGGCTCAGAGATAGGTTGCCTGCCTAGCATGCGTGAGGAGGCCCTCATCTTCACCACTCACAGACCTAGGCAACAGGAGGAAGTAGCAGTGAGGGGTAGTGAGGAAGAAGGATCTACGACCTGAGCACCAATAGGTGTGTGAGAAATTTCCCAGAGCTTCACTCACAGAACCCACTCCAGCTCCAGTGGTGAAGATTGGGCTCTTTTATAGCTGTGGCAAAACTATGGAGTCTGGGCTACCTCAGACAGAAGCTTCCAGCTCCATTAAACTAAGCTAACAATTTGGGTCCTCATTGGCACTAGCCTCAATCTTTAAGATTTATTTTTGTTTTGTGGGGATGAGTGTTTTACCAGTATGTATGTATGAGCACTATATGCATGCCTGGTAACCCACTGAAGAGAGAAAAGGGAGTCATATCCCACAGATCTAGAGTTACAGATGGTTGTGAGCCACCTGATGGCTGCTGGGAACCAAGCCAGCACGTGCTCTTAACCACTGAGCCATCTCTCCAGCTCCCAACACTAGCCTCATTACAGATACACAAAACCCACACAAGGCTATTCGGCAGGGAGATACAGAACGTTCCATCACTACAGAAGCCAGCATTTTCAAACCTACCCTTGAGATCTAAAGAGCTTTCCTGGAAGAAAGGTTTCAGTCCCAGCTCTCAGAACAAGTTACCTACTGGGGGCCTCCATTTCTCCCCTAAGGAAAAAGAGGGACACAAAGAAACTCACTGTGGGTTGAGAAGACACATGGGGCAAGGCTAGGTATGAAGGCGCTTCCATCCTGAGATGGAAATAAATGAAAGGACTTTACATTAGAGACGTTGGCGTCAGCTGTCCCTGACACAGTGTCTTTCTTCACCTAACCACAGCACTGTGGTACAGTCACTGAACAGGTTCAGAAAGGTTGACGATAGTTCCTATGGTCACAGAACTTGAACCTGACCTAGAACTTGAACTCAGCCAATATCTAGGTCTGCGTGTGTCAGACTCTAGACCCTAGTCATACAGTCTTCTCTGGAAAGTCTAGAAGGGGTGTTGAGGTGACTAGTATTAACAGGAAGAGTAAGCTCAGCCCAAGCATGCAGGAGGAACACCATATTAGGTATTAAAATGGCCAGAGGCCAGTTCTAGCCCGACGCCCCAGGCTTTCCCTATTTGGAGCCTCAGTTTCTTCCTATTAATATGAGGCCTGACAAGAATGCTCCCAGTTTGATCCCAGGTGGTCTATAAGATATCCGTTTCCCAAACCTTCCTCCTGAGTCCAGCCCAAGTTCAAGCCTGAATGTAGCTTCTCCTGTTGACAACAATGAGAGGCTGCAAGGAGAGTTCTGTCAGCCTGGCCACATGCAATCTGGAAAATGATCACCTTGCCCGGAGTCCAGCTCTGGCCTTTCCAGTGGAGGCGCGGTCATCCCTGCACTGGGTTCAGGTGTCGTGTGGGCAGAGGCCACGGCAGAGGGGCTACAAAGAGGGAACCACTCTTGGTCAAGGTAATGGTGTTCCCACCACAGCCACAAAGGACTGAAGCCAGCCTCCGAGGAGACTGGGCACCTCATAAAGAGACTTGGCACCTTTTCAAAGGACACATTCATCTCTTAGGAAATTGGTCTCAATTGTGAAACACAAAAGCTTCAGACCGTGAAGGCTACATGTTAAAGGGCTTCTGGATTCTTTGATAGCACTGTTCACAGGGGCTGCTGCAACACCAACCCATCCTGCCCGGCTTCTTTGGTTTCCTAAGTACATTTTGACCTATGTTCGAAGTCCGTGGAGGAGCTCCATACGGGCGGAGCTAGGATGAGTGGAAGCCCACAGAGGCATCCGGCTAGAGACGGATTCAGTTCCTGTTCTTCTTTTTTTTTTTTTTTTTGGTTTTTCGAGACAGGGTTTCTCTTCTTGCGGGTCCCTGTTCCTCCCGGTGAGCTGCTGCTGCCATTTGTAAAAAGTTCCCACAGCACACCAGACTATGTCCCGAAAGCCACACACTCCAACCAGGAAGAGGTTATTTTTTACTGCCCTACCTTATAGCTATGGAAATGGAGTATTACAAAGTCAGAGATCTGTAGGTCTGTCTTTTGAACAGTCTATCACGTTAGAAGAACACTGCTATAAAACATAAGCCAGGAGGCTGCGCATGCGCGTGCGCTCTGCTGTCCTTGCTCTCCGCTGAGGAAACGGTGCTGGGAAATCTTTTTTCCTTTTCCTTAATTTGCACAGCTGAGGCGTCCTCTAACTTTATTCTTAAACTTAAATACCCGGTGTCACTGTCACTGCTGGTAATTTTAGAGGGATGAAGAGAGAAGGAAGAATCAGAGACCGTGTGGGAAGATGGTGTGGCGGGGAGGGGGGCAGGGGGATGCCCGGTGTGGCTTGTTAGGTCCTGCCAGGGCTTCCTTGGCAAGCGGCAAGCGGCAGTCAGCATTCTCTCAGCTCTTCCCTCAACTTTTCAAGCCAGCTGCCCTTTGTGATTAGCCCAGGTCTACGCAGAATCTAAGCATCTGGGAACACGTTTTGATTCTTTTAAAATGCACTAATAATTGAGCCATGCATGGTGATGCACACCTTTAATCCCGGCACGCCAAAGCCAGAGACAAGTGTATCTCTGTGAGCTCTAGGCCATACTGGTCTCTACATGTCAGGTCCAGGTCAGCCAGGGCTACACTATGAGACCCTGTCTCAAACAGAAAATGCACTAATAATTGGACAAGACGCCTTGCCAACCATATTCCCATGTGGAATTGAAGACACCTCCCCCATCTTAAGTAAAAATTCAGTATCCAGGACTTACTCAGAACCTCTTGTGAAAACATTCACAATCAAAATGTCAAACTCTAGCTATTCCACTGGCATGAAATATGATCCACAATGGTGAGATCCGATCAATCAATCAATCAATCAATCATCAACATAGTGTCTCGACTCCATGTCTCAGGCTTCTGTCTGGATCAGGAATATAGAAAGTACAGAAATATTCTGCAAATGGTCTGTCGGAGCTGACTTCTCAGAATGGGTGAAAAGATGCCAAGCCACAGGCTACCTGTGGCTTACCACCAGCAGTGCCAGTCAGATAGTATAAGCTGGAAGGTAGGCAGGTAGGTAGGTAGGTAGGTAGGTAGATAGGTAGGGTAGGTAGGTAAGTAAGTAGGTAGGTAGATAGATGATAGATAGATAGATAGATAGATAGATAGATAGATAGATAGATAGATAGATAGATAGATAGATAGCACCCACTTCTACATGAGTGTGGGAGATAAGGTTATCAGCTCACTCTTTTGTTACAGAAGGATAAAGACTTCTAAGACATTGAAGGTAGGGCTAGGGATGTAGCTTAAGGGCAGACAGAGCACTTGTCTAAGATACTGAAGATAACAGGTGCTACCATCCCAAGTCTGCAAGATTTTTGAATTCAATAGATTTCATGGGAGCAGCTCCCCCAGCCTCCTTACAAGAGAGTAGATATTTGAGTGTGATTGGATATGCAACTTGAAACACTATTTTGATGCTGGAATACAGTGAGGCACAGACACACAGGACACACACACACAGGACACACACACAGATACATAAAGCATCCCACTAAAAAACCATCTCAACACAACGTTAGCTTGTGTCAAACAAGATCTGTGGGCTATAGGTAGGGGTAAGAAAGTGTTCTTTCTCAGCCCTTATGATATTTTAGGATGTTGTACTTTAAGATGGCATGGTGTTGAGAGTATAGTAGTGAGCACTGCTGCCTTCCTGCGGGAGCCCGTTCTCGGGTTCCTCGTGGCTTTACCCAGCAGGTCCGAATAGAGGATGATCAGGACCATGGGCCTGAGTGCAGGTGTCTGAGATGGTCTGCACTTGGCTGTGCTGGGGGAGGAGGTCTTTTGCTCCACCCCTTGGCGTCTCTATAAAAACCCTGGGCCAGAGACAGTCGGGGTCCGTTGGAATAGGTTCCAGGCCCTCTCGAGGCTATCCTTTATTTTCTATCTGTTTATCTCCGCGATAAATCCTTCTATCTAATATTTCCTGCTGATTGCACTCAAGAAAACTCTGGGGAACTGTGGGGGTGGTGGGTAAACGCCTCACACCTTCCAAGACATTTTTGTGAGCTAAAATGTCATTTCTGGCAAATGGAAATTGGCAGATTAGAGCCTCAACTTGGGTGCATATACGGAGATCCCAGGAATCATCTCCACACTGGAGAGAGATGTTTAGTGGCTGAGCTCATCGTACTAGGGAAGCTGGTCACAAAGCCCCAGGAGCCTAACCCACCAAGCACCAGGGTACACCACTGTGGCTCTTGAGTCAGCGATCTCCATCACCACTCTGGTGAAGCAGGTACATTTGCTGCCATTACCACCCTACAGACAAACCGAGGTTTTCTGGGTAACCAATGAGGAGCAGAGAAGGGTATGAATTCAGAGTTTTGACCTTGACTTTTATTACACAGCTTCTGTCAGCATCCACCCAACTCTCTCCTGGAGACAGCTGCTGGTTTGGACCTTTACATGCAATACCTATTGCCCCAGTCAGCACCTACTGGGGCAAGAGTCTCTCAGGGTCATATACACTCCCTGAGTTTCACAGGTTTGCAGGAAGAAGCATCCTCCTTGTTTGTGGTAAATTGATAGGAATGAGCTTGCTAAGCAGAGAGACAGGGGTTTCTAGGGTCCTATCAGAAGGTTGCACCTTCTGGATCAAGTATGAAAACTGTTAGAATGCCATCCAAGAGCATCTAAGACAGCAGCCACTGGCCCTGTGTGCTGCTGGGTGTAGACAGGTTCAGGTCCCTCTTGAGATGTGCTGTGAGTGTACACTAAGTAAAGACTCACTATGGAAAAAAAAAAAAAAGAATCCAGCATATCAATAAGATATTGAGGTCAATTTCCCCCATGTGTATTTAGTCTTTTTAATGTGGCTATTAGAAAATTGAAGGTTACCTTTGTTGTTTGTGTCACATTCCTATTGGGCAGAGCTAGTCCGTGTCCTTCCAGAGACTCTGATTGTCCCCTAAGCCTATAGGGTCTATTTACTCAGACGCTGTGTTCCCTGAAATTCTGTTCAAGGGAGAGGAGCCAAAAAGTCACCCCTCTTGGCAGCCTAGAGAGTTCTTTCCAGGGGACTTCAGCTGAAGTGGGCTGGAGTAGGGCTCTCTTTCCCCCAGAACCCCTAACACAAAGCAGGCCAGCTCTCTCCCATCCTGTTTCTTTCAAGGGCTAAAGGAAAGAGGGTTATGGAGCCACATGATCTAAAAGGATGTACTCCATACATACAAAGCCCACAAATATAATTATTTCATTTTTTATAGGTGTGAGTGTTTTGTCTGCACATATGTATGTGTCCTGCCTGTGTGCCTGGTGACTGACAGAAGACAGAAGAGGGTGCCAGATCCCCTGTAAGTCACCATGTGAGTGCTAGGAACCAAACCTGGGTCCTCTGCAAGAGCAACAGATGCTCTTAGCCACTGATCCACCTCTCTCTAGGTCCCCCACACATGTAATTTTTAAAAATTTGGGGAGCCTCATGAAAGATGCAAAAAAAAAGAAATGAAACTAATTTTGATAATATATTTTGACACCCCCAAAATTCTAAGCATTATTATTTCACAGATAAGCAGCATAAAAGAAATTAATCATATATTTAGCACTTTCTTTTTTTAAAAAAATTCTAGATCATCAACATGTGATGTGTGCTAACTTACACACACACACACACACACACACACACACACATACACAATTCACACATCACATGGTAGATGGCAGCTGCCATATTGGACCAAGAAAGTTCAGAGCATGTAAAAGTCTCAATAGGAGGACATGACAGCTCCTGAGACCCATGGCTGTAAAGCCTGGAATCAATCCTCCTATGCTAACTACTAAGGCCTAGATCTGCAAAGAGTTTTGATGAGATGAAGGAAAGCCTAACTATTTCAAAAGGTGAAATTATTCTACAATTTTAAATAACAGTAACAAGTGGTGTGGATATAATTTTTCTATTTTTTTAAAAATTTATTTATTATGTATATAGTGTTCTGCCTGCATACCAGAAGAGGGCACCAGATTTCATTACAGATGGTTGTGAGCCACCATGTGGTTGCTGGGAATTAAACTCGGGACCTCTGAGAGGCAGGTGGATCTCTATGAGTTCGAGGCCAGCCTGGTCTATAGAGCAAGTTCCAGGAAAGGCGCAAAGCTACACAGAGAAACCCTGTCTCAAAAAAACAAAAAAACAAAAAAAAAAAAAAAAAAAAAAAAGAAAAAGAAAAAAGAAAAAAGAAAAGAAAAGAAAAAAGAAAATTTATGCCGGGCGGTGGTGGCGCACGCCTTTAATCCCAGCACTCGGGAGGCAGAGCCAGGCGGATCTCTGTGAGTTCGAGGCCAGCCTGGGCTACCAAGTGAGTCCCAGGAAAGGCGCAAAGCTACACAGAGAAACCCTGTCTCGAAAAACCAAAAAAAAAAAAAAAAAAAAAAAAAAAAAAAAAAAAAAAAACTCGGGACCTCTGGAAGAGCAGCCAGTGCTCTTAAACCATGAGCCATCTCTCCAGCCCCCTTTTCCTTTTTTTTTTTTTTTTTTTTTTTCTGGTTTTTTGAGACAGGGTTTCTCTATGTAGCCTTGGCTGTTCTGGAACTCGCTCTGTAGACCAGGCTGGCCTGGAACTCACAGAGCTTCACCTGCCTCTGCCTCCTGAGTGCTGGGATTAAAGTCATGAGTTACCACTGCCCACCAATTGTAATTTTTCTTAAGGTTTATTTTTGCTTTTAATTATGCATATGTGTTGGGGGGGGTATGAGTGTGGGTGTGTGGGTGTGTATATGTGAGTGCAGATACCCTTGGAGGCCAGAAGACGGAGTCAGAGCTCTTAGAGCTGGAGTTACAGGTGGTTGTGAGTCGTCGTCGTCGTCCCCCCCCCCCATCGCCCCAGGTTGTGTTCTGGGAACAGAACTCAGGTCTTGTGTAAGAGCGGTAATAAGGCTCTTACCTGTGGAGCCGCCTCTGCAGCTCTCTTTTCTTTTTTCTTTCCTATACTTTGAAAATGTGGTAGAAGAAAAACCACCCCAATTTCTAATATTTATTTAGAAAACACAATTTTAAATTCTAAAGTGATTAAAACAATGAGCCATGAACTATTTATGGGACTACTCTATGTCTGGCCCTGAGCTTCCCCAGGAAGAGGATCACATGCCTTAGGATGCTGAGAAGGAAGGTGTTGATGCTGTCTTTGGTGAGGCAGAAGAGATTTCCTGGCTACACGGAAATTTTTCCTATACCTAAAGTTGGAATGCAAGCAACACACGCCGGGGAATGCTACAGGCAAATGTTCCCATAAGATCTGCTTGGACAGCCCAGGCCACATGTGCTGGCCCAGAGTCATGGGAGTTGTCCTTGTGGGGCAGCAGAGGCAGCTGGGAGCGGGGGGAAGTGTTGAGACTCGAAAAACAGGTGACCATGCATTCTTTCAGCATGTGAAAATATGAATCAAATAATTTGCAAAACACCCACAGCTGTTGGTAGGAGGCACAGCACAGGTACTAATTTAGACTCTTAAGACATTCTCTCTCTCTCTCTCTCTCTCTCTCTCTCTCTCTCTCTCTCTCTCTCTCTCACACACACACACACACACACACACACACGCACGCACGCACGCACGCACGCACGCACACGCACACGCACACGCACACAGAGATGCACATGCACACACACAGCGCTTCAACAGCCAAAGGTCTAGGTATTCAGCAAAGCTTATGCCCAAAGTCATGTCCACGATGCCTCCCTATGCACTAAGGATACATTTAAACAGCAGCTTCTGCGGGCCCTGCAGGTGACACTCACTCACTTGGGGTAGAGCAAAGGGTAAGGTCTGCGTGACACGGTTCCATTTGTCATCTACCCTCCTTATCTGGGGACCTCTGTGGAGTGTGGCTTCCACTGTGATGAGCTACTCTTGCTTCATAGATTAAAGCAGTGTTGACCTCAAACGGCACCAAACTAGATTAGTGGGTACCTATGCTAAGGACATAGGGGACTGGGGTGTGACATCTAGGGGCCACAGGGCTTATTTGGGGTATGTGTGCAACAGAGTTCTGCAGTTGATTATGGCCTTCACCATAGAACTCTAAGCACACTAAGACTTGTACTGTGTGTGTGTGTTGTGTTTATGTATAGGCATGTGTATATAGACTTTAAATGAGTGAATTGTATGCTGTGTGAATTATAGCTTAGTGAAGGTGTTTTGTTTTTCAGGTATGAAAGCAAACATCTCTTTTGGCAACACGGCTGCTCTGAGTCATTGTTGGCTCTACTGAAGCACACAGAGCATAGAAATGGTTATCTGCCCCACCTCCCCACACACACTTGAGACAGGGTCTGAAATGAAGCTCGGACCCAACTCATGATTCTCCTGCCTCAGCTTCCTAAATGTTGGGACAACAGGTGTGTCTCACCACCCCTGACTGCCTTTCATATGTAACAACTCACACACACACACAAAAAAAACCAAAAAACAAAAAACTGCTCTCAGCCTAGTATGGTGGTGAATGTCTACAGCCCTGGCTCGTGGGAACTGGAGGCAGAGGATTAAGAATTCAAAGACATCCTCAACTTCTTACTGAATTTGAGGCTAGCATGGGTTACTTGAGACACTCTCGAATAGACCAACACTGCTATCCTTTGTGAAATCAGCAGTGCATCTGTCTAAGGAAGGAGCCACAGGCTCCCAAAGCCTGTGTGTCACTGACCTTTCCGGTCCTCCTGAATCTCTGGCCTCTGCTGAAAAGCCTTGCGGAGCACATGTCTCAGGAACTGCAGGTAAGGTAGCTGAGCCAGGCCCTGGGCTCTTTCTGAGATGAGGAAAGAAAGTGATTGCTAGGATCAGAAAGCTGGAGAGTGCTGTCTCTTCCCCAGATCCTATTTTAAAAAGCACATTTCCCAGTAAAGAGTAAGTGGCCACTATCCCAACATCCCCAAGAAGAAGGGAAGAGATCTCCAGGCAGCGATGGGCTTGGAGCTGTTTTGAATCACACAGGGCTCCTTCACCTAGACCATTCCACATTCCAAGGCAGCACTTCAGAGGACGTGACTGCCTGAAGCCTATCACCCAGTCACACACAGCCAATGCGCCACACTTTTCCAGTGGCTTTAGGTGAACTAAAGAACACGAGGGAAGGAACAAAACATATCAACTGAATAGCTCCCGTGCCTCCAGCCACCTCTCTCACACTTTTCAGAATCCTAGCACATCCAGAGAGGGTGCGTGGGGCCACTTAACCCTTCAGATAGAGGAAATCTAGCCTCCTGAAAAATCACCCATCTGTTTGATTCACTTAACATCACATTGGATCTGAACCTATGGGCATTGCAACCAAGTACCTGTCAGTGTGGAGTTCTTCTGGAGCCGAGAGGTGCAGCTTCATGTCTTTGCTTCCATCAGGCTCTGGAGGAGAAGAGACACTTGTCTTCCCGTCCCCTACAGGAGCAGGGAGCTGAGGCTCCAGCTGTTCCTTGGCCTGCTGGGGTCCGGCCTGGCTGTCCTTTTGAAGGGTGGCTGTGTCTTCCATCGTCTGAGCCCTGTTGGAGCATCCTGGGTCCTGACAGCTCCCAGGCAGTGCTGAGTCACCTGCCACAGCGGGAAGCATCCTTGTAGTACCTGTTTGAAGGAGGTCACCAGACACGCATGCCCATGTCTCAGCTCTGCCTTGTGTGATGTCACCTTCTGCTGCCTCAGCGGCTCCTGCCATTTTGCTAGGCCCCACAGGAGTGTCCGCCACTTCTCCAGCCAGCGGTTTGGGGGTGTCCCGGTAACCCAGCACATTTTGCATTTCTGCAGCAGTGCTGACAGCAGCTTTGGGGCTTCTTTCACCCCCAAGTGTGGCGGTGATCCATGGCTCACTGTCAGGTTCAGGCGCCATCAAAAGACTTCCATGAGGAGAAGAGCCCTCCTGGGCACAGGTGGATCCTGGTAGATTGCTTGAACCCTTGGTCTGAACAAGGTCTCGGGTACCATCTCTGTGTTGGCTGTTGCTGGCCAGTGTTTCTAGGTGCTCTTTTCCAGAAGGACTTCCGTCATCTTGAACAGAAGCCTCTTCTGTGTGGCTCCGGGGAGCTCTTTCTGCTGGCACCCCCTGAAGAAGAGCTGCAGAGGAGGGAAGACCCAGTGCTAATTCCTGCCTGCTTCTTCCCTGCTGTGAGTGAGTCTGAGCTCCCGGGTCAGGCTCCCGGGTGCCCTCTAGCCTCTCACTTGTCACTATTAGTGGGTCACAGGTCAGGTGCCCCTCAATGCCGGCACCTGGAAGTTTCTCCTCCAAGGCTTTCTCCTCCAGACCCTTCTCTGGTGCTGGATCCTGGGGAACCAGATGAGAAATCTCAGCCTCAACAGTCGACTCTTGCTTCTTCTCCACCTGGAGTCCAGCAGGAGGCACAGGGAGATAGGCAGCAGCCTCTCCTTGGGCCCCATCTAGAAGCTTCTCTGGGTTCAGTGATAGGCCGGGGCCCCCAGCCAGAAAATTCCTTGAGGCTCCTGCCTTTTCACCAGGTATGCTCTGGGGCCGATCGGCAACCAGGGCTCCAAGCACAGACTGCTCAAAGATCTTGGTGATGTGCTCTCTGAAGTCAGGAAGTCCCGAAATGATGCTGGTCTGCTTGGAGTTTGTATCCTCACTACCTGACGCACCAACAGTCAGATCTGGGGTCAGTCCTCCTGCTCTCTCCCTGTTGCCCTCTGTCTCTCCTGCTGCATCCACGCTGGCAGGGCATGCTTCAGCCTCAGAGGGGCTGGCATTTGCTTCTGGAGCTGCAGCCACATCCATCTCTCTTGTCGTCTGCTCATCTTTGGCCAGGAAGGTCATCCTGTCCAGGTAGGGCATGAGACTCACAGGTCCCTCAGTGGTTCCAGCATGAGGGCTACTGCTATCAGCCCCCACTGCAGAGATCTCCCCCCCTGAAGTTTCTGGTTGCAAGAGTGTGGTGAAGGAGACAGCCGATACCTTTCCAGGAGTGTTTTCATTTTCCAAAGCAGGCGGGAGCTCCTTTACGGGCCAGGGACTTTCATGAGGTGCTCTGGGGCCCTCCGAAGAAACAGCTCTCGTGCTACCATCTCCTGCGTCCTTCCTGGCAGCACCACTGATATGTAGGTAGGGGGCATCAGGCCCAGCCTCTGCAGGTGGTCCAGCTGGCAGGAGCCTCTGTGGGTCCGAAACAGTGCGGTCTACCAGAACGTCCACTGTACTTTCTGGAATCCTATCCAATTCTTCAGCGGGCAGCAAGGCATCCCCACGGCTGGACTCAAGCTGGCACGGCTCAGTCAGGGTGGAGATGTAAGCTTCTTTCCCAGATGTGAGGCACTGTTTGGTCTGAAAGGAGCCACCATGCAGAGCGGCATCTGGTCCCTGCATCCCAGAGTCTCCTTGGCCGGCATCAGCATTCACCTCCGCAGATCCATCTTTACCATCTTGCTTCTCTGCTCTCAGGAAACGTCCAAGAGGCCCCTGGGCTTCTGCACCTAAGGTGGCCCGCTGCTCCATTCCCAGCTGTGGGGCCAACTCTTCCTGGCCTTCATGACAGGCCTCACCCTCTAGGGCATCCCCAGTGGGTGTGACTCTGGCGCTGGTAGGCACCGGGACTGGAGAACAGTGTGCCGTATCCAGGAGAGCTATTGAGTCAGGTGGACAAGGCGGGGCCTCCACTGTGTTTCTACTTGCTGCCTCTGTCTTACTCAAGCCTTGAGGCAGGGGCAGTACATCAGCTGCCTCGGAAATGCCTGAGTCCCCACAACGTGCTTCTTCATGCTGGCTGCCTGCTCTCAAAGTACCAGCCAGCTCCTGTTGGGACTTGCTCGGCCCCTGCCCAATACAGTAACTATCCTTCCCACCCAAGTTTCCTGTAAGAGAGGTGCCTTCTGCAGGATGCAGGATCTCTGAGGGCTGACTGCCACTGCCTACACCCTCTTGTTCATTTTCCCCTAGTGTGGGCAGCTTCTGTCCCAGTAGGGCTGACGGTTCCGACTCCTCTGATGGTGCCTTCCCCAGATCTGTGTCCTTGGGTGGTGAACTTGGAGTACTGCAAGGACTGCCACTGGGGGAACGTTCTGAGGCCTGTTCCTTTCCTCCACGAGTGGGCAAGCTCATACCTAGCCGAGGCTCCCCTTCTGTGGGCACTAGGATTGGAGAAGGATTTGGGTCTTGCTTCTTCAGACCTGGGCCACTTGGACAAGCCCCTTGCCCATATGTAGGTGATTGGGACTTGTCACAGAGAATAGCAAAGATGGATGCTTCTGGGTCCAGTTGGGATGGCCGGAGCGGGTTCTCAGAAGGTGGTGGGAGGCTGTCCTCTGGACAGGACAGATTTCCCTGACAATCTTGTTCCAGACTGACCATAGTGAGTCCATGGCCCATGGTTGAGTTCTTCCCACTGGGGGGAGGTGACACATCAGCATGGACTTCCTGTCCTGGTTTGGCCTTCTCCAGCCCACAAGGTTGTCCCCGGTCTATCTGCAAGCCTTCCCCATCACAGCTGTAGGGCCCCTGCAAGGGCGGGTGGCTCTTCTTCGCTTCCAATATGTTCTCCACCTCCCCAGCTTTGGGTACCTCCTCCGCTGCCGGAGCAGACAGGAAGTCTGATTTCTCAGAGTCTAAAGCAGGAAGTGACTCTGTTGTTCCCAATCCTCCACCGCCCTGAAGCATGCTGGGACTTTTGGTCGGAGATCCTGAACTTTCGCAGATGGGTTCTTGGAGAGGAAGGTGCTCACCAGCTCGTTCGGATGCTGAGGACAAGATGGGGTCCTCCTCAAGGAGTTTGTGCAGTGAGGTGGATGTGTCAGTTGTATGGGATTCAACTACCATCTGCCCCACTGCCTCTGCTGACCCAGAGCGGGGCCCATCCTTGTGGCCAGCAACTGCTTGGCTAGGCAGCTGCGTTGAGTCTGAGTTGGGAACGATCCTGTTCTCTGTATCACTGTGCGGCTTTGACACCTCATCTTGGTCAGACTCCAGAGGGAGCTTGCTATAAAAGGCTTGGGACCTCCGTTCCTCCTGGTTCCCAAACTCCGTACCATCAAGGGCTCTGGTGGCTTCTTGCTGTCCTTTAGGGTTGTCTCCAGGTGATCTGCTTTCCTCTCTGGCCATGACTCTATTTTCAGTATTCCCCGGGTCCGTGGGACCATCCGTTGGTCCCACTGACTTTCTAGAACTTTCACTGGAAACCCCATGGGAGAGAGTTGGCGGCAGCAGCCCTTCTAGGGCTGTATCATTTTGCCCCTGAAAGAAAGGGACAGGGGCCCCTCGGAGGCTGCCTTCTGGCTGTTCTTCTGGTGTTCTTCCCAGATCTGGTGCTGGCTTCGGTCCCACCACCCCCGTATCTACCTGTTCTGTGGCCAGATCTGCAGAAAGCGGCATCTTAGCCTCAGAATCTGTCTCCTTGGCCGAGTTGGGTTCTTGTAAGGCAACAGAATTCCAGGCAGCTGGGTGTGCAGGGGGACCCGAAGCTGTATGTGTCTCCTCTGTTCTCGCGCATGGAGGAAGCTCAGCACTCACAAGCAAGCTCCCATCCGGCTGGCTGACTGATGCCACACAGGCCACTTCCTGGGGCTCAGTTCCTGATGTCGCCGCCGTCTGTGGTTGGCTCTGAACATCGCTGGTGTCTTGGGTCTCCTTCCAGGAGCCACTGTCTCCTGGTGCAGTGGCAAAACCTGGTGGGTCTGAGGACGGTTCTGCCTGTGGCGGATGTATTTCCACTTTCTGCCGACAGCTTTCCTGGGAGGCAGTATTTGTGCCAGCTCCAGGGTTAGCCCCCGAGTTGCTTTTAGAGGGATGGCAGCCTCCAAGAAATTCCAAGTTCTTGGCTGAAGACATAGGTAACACCTCCACTCCATCTCTGTCGGATGAGCTTAGGACTAGATCTTGTGGGACCGTGGTCTCAAGTTTGCGGGGGGACTCCTCTAGGACATCTGAGCCCTCCATCCCCAGTCGGGTGGCAGCAGGGGCCTTAGTGGCAGACTCCGGGGCCGAGCAGTCATCTACATCCTCTTTCTCTTGGGTCGCAAAAGCACCAGGCCTGTCGCCCTCTCCACACAGAAGCTCTGTCCTCGGCTCCCGGGGAGGCACTAGAGAAAGTCCTGGCAATCGACCCGTGCAACTGGAGGATGAGTTCTGTCCCCCTTCCTTCATCTCTTTGTCTTCTTCAGCACTGGGGGCTGGGGCAACCATTGTGTGCTTTGTGGAGCCACCCCCTTCAGGCACAAACGCTGCTAAGGCATCCCCTTGGATACTGGCGGAGGCTCCCCTTTTAGGGTGATGGGTACCATTCTCAGGTGCTGCCTCTGACTTTGCCAAGCAACCTTCTGAGGGACACTCGGTGAAGGGCATGGAGGCCGAGGGCCACGCCTGTTCCCAGGGCAGTGATGAGCTGGGCAGTGGAGAACCTTCGGGCTCCCTGGATTCCTGGGGGTGCTTCCCTGGCTCAGTCGCCTCTGGGGACTCAGTACATGGGTCCAGGCTGGCAGCACTCTCAGAAGCAGAGCAGGAGCCTCCTAACCCAGCGCTGCCAACAATGAAAACATGGATTGTTTCACGGGTTCTCACAGACGCCACATACGGGCAGAATGACCCCAACCTGACCCCCACAAAAGGCTACCAAGGGGCCTTCACTAAAAACATACTGACATCCATGCATGGGGATCCACAAGGAGCCCCCCCCCAGCTCCCTCCTCCCATAATCATTGTACACGCCCTTGCATCTTCAAAAAAACCAATGCAGGAAGTCTCAGACATTCAGGTGTGGGGCTTTCCATGCGGTCAGTAGTGAGCAAGGAATATGGAAGCTCATTGAAAGTAATAAAATGTATATGAAACCCAGAGGAGTGAGTGTGTGTGTGTGTGTTGTGTGTGTGTGTGTGTGTGTGTGTGTGTGTGTGTGTGTGTGTGTGTTGATCCAGAATCTTTTGGCTGTTTTTCTGCTGTATATACCAGGAAGAGTCTCCTGTCTTTGCTTCCCTTTTTTTTTGGGGGGGGGGGGCGGTTGTTCGAGACAGGGTTTCTCTGTGTAACATCTAGCTGTCCTGGAACTCGCTCTGTAGACCAGGCTGGCCTCGAACTCACAGAGATCTGCCTGCCTCTGACTCACGGGTGCTGGGATTAAAGGCCCACCATGTGCCACCACCACCTGGCTCCCATCTTCCTTTTTTGCATGGACTCACAGATGCTTGTACTACGTGTCTGGCTTTTGTGGGGTTCCAACTCAGGTCCTCATACTCACTCAGCCAGTACTTTTATCTGCTCAACCATCTCTCCAGCTCCAGTGCCTCGTTTTTCTGAGACAGAATGAGCTCACAGGCCTGAGCTCGCTAAACAAGCCAGGCTGGCTGGCCATTGAGCCCCAGCATATGTCTCTCTCTGGGTCCCCATTAGTCAGATTCTAAGCATACACTAATCCTGCCATTTTTAAAATACAGATTCTGGGAATTTAACTCAGGCCCTCATTCTTGACAGGCAAACATGTTCCTTGGCTTCCCAGGGAGCCTTTTAATAAATAAACAAACAAACAAATAAATAAATATAAATGTAGAGTGGGGCAGGGTGAACAAGTTCTGGGTAATTACAGGATGGTCCCAAGCATTCCTGGGACCCTTTTGTAGTTGGGGGAAAGGCATAAGTTAGGAAAACTGTGATTTTGAAATTAAGGGCTATTCTTTTTTGTTTGCTTGGTTTTTGAGACCAGGTCTCAATATGTAGCCCTGGCCGTCCTGGAACTCACTCTGTAGACCAGGCTGGCCTTGAACTCAGAGATCTGCCTGCATCTGCCTTCTGAGTGTTGAGATTAAAGGCATGTGTCACCATGGCCTTGAATATTTTCTTGAATATAGTTGATTCTTCAATTTATAAGAAGAATCCCCAAGTCACTTGTGATTTAAATGGAATTTCTCCCCTGACCAGCCTAGATAGCTTCATCTCCCTCTTTGTCCTAACTTGAACATGCTTACCCAGGCAGTGTGTGAGGAAAAAGTTTACCATGGCACACTCAGAGAACTGGGGGCCTTGGCTCAGAATTAGGGCACTGGCATATCTTACCACCCTCCAGTTATTGTAACACAGGTCGCCGCGTGCTACATTTGAACATGGTGCTCAGTTCTCTATTGTTCTCAGTGCATTTTTGTTTTATTTTATTTTTATGGTTTTGAGACAGGGTGTCATGTAGTCCAGCTGGATTCGAACTCACTACCTTAAGGCTGACCTTACATTTCTGATCCTCCTGCCTCCACCTCCCAAACCCTGGGATTTCAGGTGTATACCACCACACCTAGCTGCATTTTAATTTTGAAAGCGATGTAGACGGACACAAAATTGGGAACACATTGCTTATGTGCTTGTGACTCGCAGTGGTTTAGTCAGCTCCTTTCTGGTTTCTTCTGGTTTCCTATACTGTTTCTTAGGATGTGGTTTTTTGTTATTTATATAGCTGTCATTCTATTACTTGCTATAATTATATATTTTCTGGTATCAAGAGAAGTTACTCAAGTCAAGGTTAGCAGAAATAGTTTTTCTAGAGCTTAAAATTTTTATTTTAGGTATTTTATTTTTATTTTTAAATTATGTGAATGTGTGGACAGGGTGGGTATGTGTATGTGCACAGTGCTCACGGAGGCCAGAAGAGGTTGCTGGATGTTCTGAAGCTGGGGTTGCAGGTAGTTGTGAGCCACCTGTCATGGGTGTAGGGAACCCAGGTCCTCTGCAAGAGCTGTAGCCACACTTAATTGCTGAGTTATCTCTCCAGCTCCATCTAGGACTTTAAAAAGTCATTTTCTTTAAAGCTATTTTAAGGGGAAAAAATGCTTATTGAACCTTTGATAACTGTTACATACATGTGTCCATAGACCCACGGTATCAGAGGACGGTTTCTATTCTCCACACCCACTGAAACATGTCCCATACTAGGCAATGCACATGCTTTCCTACGTGTAGGATGCATAGGATGGAAAGGCGGAGGGTACTGAAGCGCGGTGGTAAGATCAGAGCTGGGGGATGGCTCAGTGGGGAGCGTGTTTGCTAAGCAAGTGTGAGGCCCCAAGTTTGGATCCCCAGCACCCACACCCCAGCACTGGAAAGGGGGTGAGAACCGTGTGGATCTCAGGAGCTCACTGGCCAGTCAGTCTAACCAAAACAGTGGTTCCAAGTCCCATGAGAGATTTGGTTCCCCAAAAATATGGTGGGCCCTATCCTGTCTCTAGGCACATCACTGTCTGGAAGAAAGCCAGGAAGACAAGTTTTGTAATGATTTGGAGTGTTAATTTTGTTTTTATTGTGTCTGATAAGATAGATACAGTTATCTAATTGTTCTTCAATTATGCTATTTTAATAAAATAAATTAAACATTAAGAACTAAAGTGGAAAGCAATAGAAGACTCTCAATGCCAACCTCTACTCTCCACACTCACACAGGTGAGCATACCCACACATACATGTGCACACACACAACATAACACACTACCCACCAACTCCCTCAACTTATAAATATGTGCTCCAGACTGATCCGTATGTCTCCCCAAATCTGCGTTGATGTCCTAGGCTCCAGGGTAACTATTTGGAGATGCGGAGGACAAGTTTGATGAGATCATGGGGTGGGCGCCTAATCCAGGAGGACTGGTGTCCTTATGTGGAGAGACAGAGGCAGCAGGGGTGCACACGCACAGAGGAGGGCCACATGAGGACGCAGTGAGAAGATGGATCTGCAAGTTAGGAGAGAGGCCTCACCAGAAACCAGCCCCACAGCACCTTCTCTGGACTTTCAGCAGCCAGCACTGTGAGAAAAATACATCTGTTGTTTAAGCTGGCGGTCTGCAGTAGTCTATCATGGCAGGCCAAGTAGACAAAAAACAAGCCTATGGGAACCTATTATATGGGCACCTCTTGTATGGGCAACTGTTGTATGGGCATCTCTTGTATGGGCATCTCTTGTTTGGGCACCTATTGTCCTTTCTTTTCAGTGTTTTTGAGCTGAGGTTTCAGTCTTTTCAGAATAACAAGTTGAAACAGGAATGGATGGAATGGTGTCAGTGCTTGGCATAGATTATCTCATTAAACCCAGTAAGCAGTAGACGCAATGGGTGTTACCTCTGCTGTTTGCAGATGAGAACACAGAACGGGGAGGCTGACTTGGATCTTGGTTGGACATCTTCCTACTCTCTCGGCACACTGCCTGAAAGAACAAAACCTTCCAAGAAGAGAGGAGGCTCTGTACTCCACCCATTGCAGCCTCTCGGCCAAGCCAGTCACCTCTGCATGGGACATCAAGTAAAGCCTTCAAGGAGGGATGTGCATCCCATTGCCATGGCAGCCATCTTTGCCTAAGTGCCAATTCCCGCACATAGGAGGAGGGATGGGTGGGTACCAGAGGATCCAAGAGGGAGACGGCTACAGTTTCAAGCGACTCAGCATTTTCTCACCCAAAAGCAATGCTGGCAATGGCAGAGTAGAGAAAAATGAGGGTGAGAGATACACATCACTCCAGTGTCCATGTGGTCACTCAAATGGCAATGGAGACAGCTGACCCAGCCCTGGCAGACATGTGCAAAACTGCCTAGAGTTTGAGTAAAGCATGTGGACTTGGCCTTCTGGAAAGTACCCAGCAGGGAGCCAGAACTGTGATGATACATCAGCTGGATGGACTGTTCCCATCACTGCTGTGACCCCACCTGGAGGCTCTTCCTTTTAACAAGGACTTTACATTTCAGTATGCTCCATCCATGAACAGAGTCAAACAGTTTACAGAGGATGAGATCAATAGTGTTCCTGAGTATGTTGGCTGGCTTGAGAACTGCAGGAGCAGCCCCTTCAAGTCCCCTCCGTCCCACTGGAAATGACAAAATGACACAAAGCAAGCTATTTCCAGGGCTGCCTTCTGAGAGGAACTGCCAGTGAAGGGGAGTCGATGGCTTCCCTTCAGGCTGATTGAAATCATTACCATCTGAGATGGGCTGGAAATGCACCATTTTGGCACCCTGTAAACTTACTCATTCTTATCAGAGAGCAACCAGGAACGAATCTTCCCATCTTCTGCTGAGTGTGGGACACACAGCAGCACCTTCTGAATAAGAGACTGGAGGTTGGTCTGTTTAGCAGAAGACCAGAACCGGGGATCTCTTTGATTACCCATCAGAAGCAATTCTTACAGGCAGATTAAAGCCACTGGTCCGAAGCAGATTTGCCTAAGGGCAGGAGAAATTCTGAGAACTGTCTGCTGAGGGCTCTACATTAATTAAGCTGACATAAGTCCTTTTATGCTTTAAGACTGAGTAGAAATGTGCAGGACAAGGCTGTGCTCACAATCAGTTGGGGCAGCAAGCATCCTTAGCGGGGGCCTTTCAGCTCTGGGAGTAAGGTCTAAAAGGACAAAGGACCACAGCTTCTTTCCAGGGCAGACTCTTTCTACAGCACCCTAAAGGAGCTCGCTAGCTAAGGGTGCGGTAGGGATAGTCATCAATTTGCTAAGCAAGTATTGGGGAGCACAGAGAAGGCGCTCCCTACTACCTTGGTACAAACCAATGTATCAGTGTAGGCTCCTAAATGCACAGGTCTGAAGACACACAGCAATGCTTATCTACAGGGAGGCTAACTGGAGAACGTAAATATGGCTGCTGCACCCCTGGCCATTAAGACCAACAAACTACAAAGCAAAATAGCAATGGGGGCGAGTTGCCCTGTACCGAGCGTTGACTTGGGTCAAGCCCATGCTAAGCACTCCAAGTTACAATTTCATTTAACCCACATAGCAGTGTAGCAGAGGGGATGTCCCTCGTGGAAAATTATTCCTAGAAAGGGTTTTTCCCAGAAGGAGGGGATGAACTGTGGATGCAAAGCAAGATCAAGGCCCAGGCGGTGCCTGGCTCCAGAGCTGTTTTCTTTTCATGCTGTCTACCCCAGCCTCTCACCTGGACAGATGCAGCTCTCTTTCTCCCATGCACCCTAGCCTCCCCTCCCCCCCCCCACTGCATTGCCTTTTTTTTTAAAAAAAACTCCAGGCAGCAAGCAGAGTAATAATGGCTTAGAAATGTCATCTGTGTGGGGTTTTCTGACATCTGTGGCCTAGCCTTTGTCTCCTGTTCCAACCTGTGCAGGTCTCCTTGGAACCTGGAGTCTTTCTGCCTCTCCCTAGAAATCTCAGTGAAGTCCCTCTGGCCTTGGCTCCCAAATTACAGCTCTTTTCACAGGGTCACCTAGTAGTAGGCACAGTGGTTATCCATGGGATTGATGGCAATTTCCCTCCCTGGAGGCTGGATCCTTGCCTACTTTCAACACTATACTCATAATGTCTGGCATAAGGCAATACTCAGTAGATAATACTGTGAAATGGATGAACATATGAGTGGACGGATGGATGGATGGATGGATAGATAGATGTAGATGATGGGTAGATAGATGGATGGGCAGATGGATAGACATATAGATGGATAAATGGGTGGATTGATGGATGAGTGGATAAATGGGAAGATGGATGAATAGGTAGAAATATGGACAGACAGATGGATAGATACAAGTGAACTCGAATCAAGGATTTAGTAATGTTCTCAAATCAGCGTTTCACTTGAAGGTTAGGGAAGTGCTTTTCTCCCCTAGACACGGCATTTCTATAACCTATGCCTCTATGCCTCTTGTTTTACAGATAGGGAAGCTGAGGTCCACAAAGGCAAAATATGTTTTTAAATGCTTCTTGGAAAACTCGTGGAGAGGCAGAATGCCTGAGCCCCAGCCCCTGTGTTCCCTGTCAGATTCCACCAGTTAAAGGTGTAGAGCAAGTAACTTACTGCCCGCTAGCTACACAGCACGGTTGTCTGTGAATGGCTTCTATTCATAGATTCGAATTCAAAAGAGTAAAAGATGTCCCCACATAACGTCATCACCATTACTCACGACATTCCAATGCTCTTTCTGGAAAAGAAAAGCCAGGAGTAGAAGCAAGGGAGTTAGAACAGGCCTGGGAGTTGCCAACCCTGATTCTTGTCCAGAGATTGGGCGCCATAGTGAGGTGGGCATGAGGGATGTTGCCAGGCCCCCACATCCCTGCATTGGTTATCTAACAGGAGACCATCCCTTATCAGTTCTTTCTTACAAGAAAGTTTCACTATGTAGCTCAGGTTGGCCTCGAACTTACATTCCTTCTGCTTAGTCTCCCTAGTTCTTGGATCATGGCTCAGTACCACCATTTATATCAAAGCGAACTTTTGTATCATTTCAAGATCAAGGTGTCATGGAGCTCATCCATTGTCTATCAAGGTGTCGTTGAACTCATCCATCATCTAGCTTAGTGCAGAGAAGGGAAAGAAAAAAAGAAAATTTAAAAACTACGACTTAACCAAGTTTTTTAGCAACTCTCCCATGGGCACCTAGAAGATAGAAGAGTGACCTAGTTTTGTGACTCGGGCTAGTACTTTCAGAGGCTGAATTGTCACACACAAGAGCTACCCACTGCTGGGACCATCTCATGTCTGTCACATCTCTCACATATTGTCCTTCACGTGTATCTAGATCCAGATTTTTAATGATTGAATCAAGAAATAAAATGAGCTACCTCATGGTTATGAGTCTTGGCCTTTGGCAGCCCACAGCATCCAGTTTTATTCATATTGAAGAAAAATCCTTAGAGGTCTGATAAACCCCAATCAAGGAATATGGCAGAATGTTCATCCAAATATGAACATGTCAGCCATTCGAAGTTAAACCTCGCCAGTCATTCATGGAAAAATGTGTTTTGCTTATAGAATTGTATTTGTTTTATCTTGTTACCACAAGGGTAGAAATTGTGGTAAGGGCATTGTTGCTCCATGTCTTTTGATAGGACTTTCAGGGTGTATTGAAATAATTTTTATGCTGCAGGAAATGCTGTACAAAATAGGAATGTAACAGAAGCATCTCTCAGTGACTGAAAATCTTGGGTGTGTGCATATGTATATGTGTACATGGCTACAAATGAGGACATACATGTGCATACAGATTTGTGTGGAGGCCAGAGGTAACCACGAGTATTTTCTCCAGGTGCCATTGATGTTGTTTTGGCTTGGGGTTTGCTTTGGCTTTCTTGGAGAGAGTTGTTTGTTTGTGTGTTTGCTGCTTTGAGATGGGCTCTCTCCCTGACCTGGAACTCACCAAGCAGGCTGGGCTGGCTGGCTAGTGAGTCCCAGAGATTCTCTTGTCTTGGCACTGGAATTAAAAGCATGTGCCACCCCCCAGTCCCCCACCCCCAACCCCTAGCTTTTTCCAGTGTGTATTCTGGATAGAACATAGGTCTTCGTGCTCGCATGGTAAATAATTTGCCAACTCTGCTCTCTCCCCAGCCCTGCAGTTCTTTTCGTTTGTCCATTTTTATAGTGCTAGGGGATCAAACCCAGGCAAGTGCTCTTCCCGTTGAGCACTCAGAGAATTTGATACCTTCTCTGAATGAGATGCCACTTGTGTGTACTTGCTTATTGAGCTCAAGATGTGACTAGGGGATTCTTTTTAGAATAAACCTCAGTGCCCGTCTATTTTATTTGTCCCCTTGTAAGTCACTGACCTATGACCCATGTGGTGGGAGAGTGGGAGGCCAGGAGTGCACATTACTGAGAACCAAGCTGCTTTGATATCAAAGCCATAAAGACATCCCAGGCTCCTCCCGGCACTGGCACAGCTGTGGGGCTGATCTTGGAAAGATTAACTGCTGTCAGAGTTGGCATCTGAGACCATAAACAGGCCCAGGGGACTGCACACGCCTGTGATACAAGGAGCTTTTAGAGAGAAAAGAGAGACAATTTTTGCCCACCAAATCCACCCCCTTCCTTTTTTCCCCCCTAGAAGGACCTCCTCACTCTTTCCAGAACAAATGCCAGGTGTTTTTCTGTATCTCTAGATAAAAACCAAGTTTCTTTCTTTCTTAGAAACCGGATAGGCTGTTTCAATGTTTTCAGAGTGCCTGAGCTTCCAAATGTCATAGCAAGAATTACTAATTAGAGAAGAGTTCTCAGTCACAGGAATGACTGCTAAAGGTGAGAAGGGAAGAGCTGGCAATCCCTGCAGATAAGGAAAAACTGTCCCGCTGTCCCAAGACAGCTAGAATCCCCAGGCCAGAGTGAATACTACAGAGGAGATGGCTGAACAGAAAGAAAGTTCTAGAAATAGGAGAGGTCCCGACTGTCATATGCCCATACAGAGATCATCTAAGATGAGATATATGCCAGCTGAATGACTGGGGAACGAACCTCAGAGTCACACAGAGCTGGGAATGGTTCTGGTTCCCACCAGCCAGGGTAGAAAATGTTCATAGCTCACAGAGCATCTGTCAGGGGACCAAGAAGGGCTCGGTCTCTATGGTGGGAAATTATCCCGCACATAAACATGGCAGTGGCCCCATCTTCCAAAGCAAGATTCGAAAAGATTGAGCTGTTCCAAATAACTGTCCCATAGCAAAGTTCAAGAATATTTATAGAAATATAAAAATATCTACTACCCCAAAGCTTAAAGCTCACAATGCCTGGCATGCAAAGAAGCCAAAAGAAACAGATGAGCCACGGAAGAAAGGAAAATGCAATTTGTCAAAACCATCCCAGAGTTCATAGAAGGTACCACAGGGCCAGGGGCACAACCAGGAGATGAGTGCCTGCTTGGCATGCACAGGGCTCGGGATTAATCCTCAGCTGCACAGAAATAAGATCATTATATTTGATATGTCCACTGGGTTAGAGGAAAGTCTGCGCCTCTCAAACACAGAAATGAAAGGCATTAAAAAAAGATCCAAGTCTGATTTTCAGAGGCAAACGGCAGCGGGAAGTGAAGTACACACCGGTTGAGGTTGAGAATGGTAGATTCGACACGGAAGAGATAAAGGTCAGTGAACTTGAAGATGCTGCAATAGAAATGTCCAAACAGAGGACAGAGACTAAAGGAGAAGCGTGGAATCATTAGTGAGCTGTGGGACGGCTGTCTGTGGGTGAACACATGTGGAACTGGAGTCCTCAGAGGAAGGCAGTAAATAAAAGACACTTTTGAGGAAATAAAGGCCGAAAAGTCTCAGAATTCACTTTAAACTGTAAACCTATGTCATAGCCAAGAATATCTGTTATATGTGCAAGAAATAGCAAAAACAAACAAACAAAAAACAAAAACTGCACCAGGGTATATCACCATCAAACTGCTTAATGCTGGTGAAAAATAAAATAGTAAAAGCAGCTAGAGAAAAAAGAACAAAGTTGAGGATGATAGCAAATTTATTATCAGAAATAATGTACGCTGAAATACAGTGGGGTAGCGTTTAATAGAGAAACAACAACCAACACAACAATAAAACCAGTCTACTGAGAATTGTTTACTCAGAGAAATATCTTTCTGAAAAACAGGTGGGATAAAGAGACTTTTTAGACAAGTTAAAGCTAAAAGAATCAACCAGCCAGGTGTGGTGGTACAATGCTTTTAGGAGGCAGAAGCAGGTGGATCTCTGTGAATTCCAGGCTAGCCAGGGTTACATAGGGAGATCCTGTCTTAAAAAAAGACTGACACACCAATAGATTTACTGTGGTTTTTATTGTTGTTGTTTGAGATAGGGTCTTTCTGTGTAGCCCTGGCTGACCTGGAGCTCAGAGATCTGCCTGCCTCTGCCTCCTGAGTACTATGCCAGATTTATCTTTCAAGAAATGCTGAAGGAAGCCAGCCCTTTACCAGGAGGGAAAGAATGCCAGATGATGATCAGATTCTACACCAAAGAACAACAAACGGGCACTGTGCACATAGCCTCCCCCATCCTCCACCCTGCCCCTGTTCTAAATCTCATTTAAAAGATAAGTAGTTGTTGAAAGCAAAAGAATCGATTGCCATCTTTGTAACTTACACAGCAATAAAATGTGCAAAAACAATAGAAGACCAAAAGGGTCGAAATGGGAGTTTGCTTTTTTCTTTTTTTTTTTTTTCTTTTATAAGATTTATTTTTATGTTCCTGCACTGTGTCTGTGCACCATGTGCGTGCAGTCCCTTGGAGGCCAGAAGAGGGCATCAAATTCCCTTGAAACTGGAGCTACAGGCAACTGGGAAAAGCTGTGTGGGTGCTGGGAACTGATCCTGGGTCCTCTGGGAGAGACAAGTTCTCTTAAGCACTGAGCTGTCTCCCCAGCCCCTGGAAGCTTACTCTTGCAAGACGCTCCTGATGTACATGAGATGCTATCCCATCATTCAAAGCAGATCCGGATACACTAACAATACATATGATAGTTCCTAAAGCAACCACGAAAATCAAGTATCTGTGGTCACTAGGTCAAAAGGAAAAAAGAATCAGAAAGATAATCAAAACAGAAGAGATGGGCAAATAGAAAACAACTCTAGATTATTTATTGTAGACTATGGAATAATGCCAACCATTTAATAATCACATTAAATACTATTAAACCTCTAGTTAAAAGGCTTAGAATTTTCAAAGTGGATTAATGACCTAAGACCCAACTATATCTTGCCTACATACAACAGTGACACTTAATAGCTTATTTTTTAAGTACCAATAAGTTAAAAGTAAGGATGTGGAGGCTGGATGTGGTGGTACATGTCTTTAATCCCAGTATTTGGAAGACAGAGGCAAGCAGGTCTCTGTGAGCTTGAGGCCAGCCTGCTCTACATAGTGAGTTCCAAACTAGCATGGGCTACATAGTGAGACCCTGTCTCAAAAAGGAGGAGGAGGAAGAGGAGGAGGTGTATAATATACAAACACTGAACAAGAAAGAAATTTGTTTATCTTGTATCAGACAAAGTAGATTTTTGTGCAAAGAATATTATAGGCATTAGATGACTTCATAATAAAAATTAAATCTTTAAGATATTAAATATATAAGCATATTTAATATTATTTAATAATAATAAAAATTATAAAAATAAAAATCTTTAAGAAGATATTAAAATTTCCTAAAACTCTATATACCTAATAACAACAGAGTTTCAAAATACAAAAATCAAAAACCAACAGAACAGAAAGGAGAAATGGGGTACCAGAGCAATGGCTTAGTGGTTAAGAGCCCTTGATGCTCCTGCAGAAGACCCGAGTTTGGTTCCCAGCACCCACATCAGGCTGCTTACCACCACCTGGAACTCGAGCTCCAGGGTATCTGATCCCCTCTTCTGGTCTCTGTGGGCACCCACATACCCAAGCACATGCGCGCTGCAAGTGCATGTACACACAAATAACAATAAAATAGATGTTCTAAAAGAAACAGAGAGAGAGAGAAATTGCTACTTGGGGCAATTGTACCATCTATAATCCCAGCACTTGGGAGGTGAAGTAGGAGGATCAGGAGTTCAAGTTCATTCTTGGCTGAACATTGAACTCAAAGCCAGCCTGGGCTACTTGAGACCCTGTCTTAAAAACAAAACAAGTGGACAGACAAAAAACAGGGCGGGGTGCTGGAGAACCGGATGAAGATGCACTGCAGTTGGATATTCGTCCATGCCTACTTTCTTAATAACTGAGTGGACAAGTCGGCAGAAAATCATTCTGCATGTTTAAGCCCTGACAACACCGTCATCCTGCCTGACCCAATCAACGCTGATTAAATATAGTATCTGTATTTTTTTAGTTGTGTGTGTATGCCAGAGGACGATTTGAAAAAGTCAGTTCTCTCCAGCATGCAGGTTCTGAGGATTCAACTCAGATTGTCAAGCTTGGAAGCAAGAAACTTTACCCTCTGAGGCATTGCTCCAGCCCAAAGGTAGCCCAGGCTGGCCTTGACTTTGTGGTCCTCTTGACTCTGTCTCTTCAGCATGTCCTATGGGCATGTGCTACGACAATGGCTTAAATAAGTATCTACTAAAAATAAAAGTTTCCTCTATAAGAACAGAGAGAACAACTATAAGACAGGTCATATCTACACTAAAACTATCTCAGTAAAATCAAGATAATTCAGATAATATGAACAATCTATCTGTCTATAATAGGATTAAATTATAGATCAATAACAGAAAGAAGTCTAGAAAACCCATAACCACTTGAAGACCAAATAATGTACTTCTCAATAGTCCGTAAGTGAAAATGGAACGAAAAGGAGATGGAAGTGCTTGGATTGAGTGAAAAGGAAAAGGTAAAACTTTATGGACTGCATCAAAAATAGAGCTTGGAGGTGGCCGGAGAGATGGCTCAGTGGTTAAGAGCACTGGCTGCTCTTCCAGAAGACCCGGGTTCAATTCCCAGCACCCACATGGCAACTCATAACTGTAACTCCAGTTCCAGAATACCTGCCACCCTCATGCAGGCAAAACACCAATGCACATTTCAAATTCTCAGGCTTAGATATCTACCAGTATGCATTTTATACCAAAAAAAAAAAAATTTTTTTTTTTTTTTTTTGAGACAGGGTTTCACCGTGCAGTCCTAGCTTGCTGGCCTAGATCTCCCTATGTACACCCAAGCCGGTCTTGAACTCACAGAAATCCACCAGTCCCTAAGTGCTGGAATTGAAGCTACAGATTTTAAAAATAATACAAGAACTATAGGGATTTCTAGAAGAGGATCAGTAATTGCCAGGTTCTGGGGGACGGAGAAGGGAGAGATGACTAGGGTGAAGCCCAGGGGATTTTCAAGGCAGGAAACTATTCTGTATGACATCACAATGAAGGGTACATGACACCACCCATCTGACAAACCCATAGCAGGTGCATCACAGTGAGCCTTAGTGTATACGCTGGACTGGAGAGAAAATAATACTGCTCCAGCATTGGCTCCATGATGGGACAAACACACCAGTTAATCCAAGATATTCACAATAGCAGAAACCATAGAGAGGAGGGAGAGCAAAGTGTCTGGAGACTTTCTATACTGTTTTCCTCCTCCTTTTCCTCCTCCTCTTTTTCACTGCTTTTAAAAGACAGACACTGTGGCCCATGCCTTTGATTTAAAAAAAAAAAAAAGTATGTGTGTATGTATGTATGTGTGTAGGGGGGGGGTACATGTGAGTGCAGTGTACCAAACTCAAGTCCACTGCTCTTAACTGCTGATCCATCTCTCCAGCCCTTATATCATCTTCAAAACTTTCCTGTACATCTAAAACTATTTTTAAAATAGCCTATTATTTTAAAAGTATATATGTATATATGTGAAGTGTTTATATCTACACACACACACACACACACACACACATTTAAAAAATGTAGCTTTGAGAAAACAACTGGAAAGCAAACCCAGAAAAGCATGAGGGACACTAGCATTTTGAATGTAGTTATCACTGATAGGAAAAGCAGGAAAGGTTTTCTACGGTCCACTTTCCTCTGAGTTCTTGGCTGTCCCAATGAATAGGTATTGTCTCACGACGGAAAAATACTCCCCTTCCTCTTTTTAAAGCTCAAAATGGCCTGTTGCCCTAGATGGACAGAGAGCAGACCCAAGGCTCCTTTCCAGCCAGCAGCAAAGACCCACTTAGCCAGGACACTTCCAGCCAGCCGCTAAGGTGCCTGCTGGTTCCTGGCCTGCCTTCCACTCCCCTCCAGGGTTCCTTCGGGCCAGAGGTAAACAATGAGTCAGAAGGACAAAGGCAGGCTGACTCTTCCCCTTAGGCAGAAGCCAGGAGAGCCAGAAGATTGCAAAAGGCGGATGGCAAGATAGTGCAGTGTGCTGCCAGGCACCTGGGACCTTAAGAACGGACCCCACAGCTGCTCATAGCTCAGCTAAAATCTCTTTAAGTTTTCTCCTTCTAAGACCTGACTTTGTTTACAGGAAAATTGGACACTAAGGATTGACAGGGTCTTCCGTTCTAATTATGGAGACCACAACACACTTTCAGGCCCTTGTGAAAGCAAGTCTGTGGTTATGGGTCTGGGTGTAGGTTGGCATCGACCATGAATGCGTCTAATTTCCATTGTGTCCCGCCCCTGTCCTCCTGGGTGAATCGTCTAGTCTCTCTGAGCCTTGTTTTCCTCCCAGGGTTTCCTCAGGCCATCTGTAAACGCGTACACAGAACTGCTTTGAATGGGGATGTGTTCAGTCTTGGACCTCATGCCTAGCACAAAGCAGCCAAGGACACACCCTTGCCTTTCAGTGAAGCCCATTCTTTTTTTTTTTTTTTTTTAAATCCCTAGCTACCTATCCCTACACTGCTTTTACTCATACATGAAGGGTTTTCTCTTGAAGCAGGAGGGTGTCTTATGAAAAGCAGCTAGGAAAGGAATGGTTTATCCAGTGTCCATGTGATTCTGTCCTGCTCAGAGGAAGCACCTAGCTGCTGTTGCTTTGGGACTGACAGGGCCATGGGTGTTGCTATTTACCCAACACATAGGTAAATCTTATAATCAGGGAGACTGAGGACGACCGCTTCCCGCCCTGTGAGTCAATTCACTATGGTCCATCCCAGCCCTGCTCCATTCCTCTGCTCTGTAACATGGTTTAAAGTCACTGAAATAAGAACACTGGGATGAGCTGGTCTATCTGGGCACAGCTATATAAATCATAGAAACCACCGCATGGACCTCATAGGATCTGGGGCCATAATCACCCCCATTAAATTGTCACCAGGGGCCTGATTAAATAAAGGCCTTCCCAGCTAGTCTCTCCTGCTCATAGTCTTTCCTTCATTGTGTCTAAGTTGATCAATTTCCACAGTTGCTCATAAGCGAACTGCCGGGTTTCTTTGGGGGTTCTTGACCCCAAACCTTAGCACCTACGACTCACCATTTCTTACCCCTCCCCCCCATAGAGCACCATGAGATCTTAGGGTTGTTTCTCAGATACACTGAAAAGGATTATAGTTTGGCCTAGAACTTACATCACAGACCAGGCTGGCTTCAGACTCACAGAGGTCCAGAGTCTCTGCTGATAGCATTGAAGGCATGTGCCATCACTAATTTTTTTTTTAACAGATTTCACATGAGAATGTAAAATTAGCCATCAACCATGCTTGAGGCCTAGGCACAGGTGACCTTTGAGAGTCACACACTCTTGCCAGCGGTAAACAGTAATTTGCTGAGATGATGACCTTGTTTACAATCAAAACAAATGCCTTACCTTCTTCCTGACCTTCTTACAGGAAGGAGTTCGTTGACCTTTTGAGTTATTATTTTTTTTAACCAGACTATAATCCTGTCCAGGGTATCTGAGAAACTACCCTATAATCTCATTCTCATTAAAGAAGGGCGGGGGGGTTCCTTACGAATCCTGTGAATAGAGCCAGCAAGGAGATGCAGCGGGTAAAGGCACTTGCCACCAGGCCCAGTGACATGAGTGAGCTTGATCCCCGAGAACCACATGGTCGGAGAGAACCAGCGCCCACAAATTGTTCTCTGACCTTCCTAAGTGTACCATGGCATATCTACACCCCTATAAATAAGTGCAACTATGAAAGCAACTCTGTGAACAATGCCTTCAGAAGCCACCAGTATCTTCCTGTATAACTAGTTCTAACTAGTACTAAGATGGTCACCTGTGTACCTGTCCCTCCTGAGAATCCTGTCTCTGTGTCTTGAATGTGCACAATTTCTCTCATGAGTATCTTCTCTATAACACCCCAGCCTGATCTACAGAGTGAGATCCAGGGCAGGAACCAAAGCTACACAGAGAAACCCTGTCTCAGAAAAAAAGAGAGTGAGAGAGAGATTTATTTTTACTTCTGTGTATGTATATGCATGTGAAGGCGTGTACCTGCCGAAGACAGACCGGAGTGCTGGTATGATACTGTAGAGCTGGAGTCATAGGCAGTTGTGAGCCACTTGATGTAGATGCTGGGACCCGAACTCTGGTCCTCTGCAAGAGCAGTAAGCACTCCTAACTGCTGAGCCATCTCTCCAGCCCTTTGAATCTGTTTTAAACCCGTTTCTCACTAAACTCTGACTTTGCTTTCTATGGAATCCTGAACTCTTTTCTGTGGCACAAAGAGCCTGGCCCCACCTGAGTGGAGGTTTCTCCAAAGAAACCCCAGCCGGGGGCTACTACCCTGCTTCCTCCCCCCCCCCCCCCCACTACAGCCTCATAGCTCTGCTGGTCTACAAAGGTCACGTGACAAAAGCAGCTGCATTTTGTAGGGCTACCATTCTTAGTTGTTGGTACCTAAGGAGAGAAGGGCCCCTGGACCTGATGGGCCTGGAACCAGCCCCAGATGCAGACATCCGGGCCAGCTGTGTTGGGTAGACATGGGGAGCAGGCACAGGTGTTACCCAGATTAAGCTAGCTTCACTCCGGGGGCACAGGACTGACTTCCCTCAGAAACCACGTCCAGGCAGGGATGGACACTTAGTGAGTTTGGGCTATGCAGGGCTGTTATAACAGTGACACCATGTGGCAATCAGGAAGCAAGGCAGTTGGACAAGCTCCTCTCTAGGTGAGGAACCTACCCCTGGGGGCCATATAAGGCCCTGGTTCTACAATTCAAAGAGGGGCATGGTTCTTAAGGCAAAACAGTGGACTTTCTACCACGAATGAAGATCAGGAAACACTCCAAGTCTGTGTCCTTGTTTGTGCTGTGGAGATAAGGGCCTGGGCAGAGAGACTCTTTGGCAATAATTTGTGCCTTTTCCTCTGTCATTCTCTCTATTTGCAGAGAACTGGCTCTAGGCTCCCCAAAAATCAAAGGGTGCTCAAGTCCCCACTACTCAAATCCACAGTGAACTCTCCCAAATACTTCAGATCATCTTGATTCCTTTTTAAATCTGTCTGGTTGTTGTTTTTGAACAATGTCTGACCATACACTCTGTTGTATCCCATACTGGCCTCTAACTTATGGTGATCCTCCTGCCTCTACTCCAAGTGCTGGGTTCAGAGTGGGTTCTACTATACTATGACTCACTAGATTACTTATATCTAAGAGAATGGAAATAGATGCCCCACTGTATTGTTTAGGGAGTAATTTTTAAATCTGTATATGCTCGTTACAAAATGCATTTTCCCCTGTCCACAGTGGGTTGAATTCACAGATGCAGATCTATGCACATGGATTTCACCATCAGAGTTGGAGCAGGTCCGACACTCTGTACTGAGGAGAGGTAACTGAGCCACGTGGCTGATGTAGATTGAAAATATGGGTTACTTAGGTCATAAGAGCTAGTTGGAAACAAGTCTAAGCTAAAGGCCAAGCTTTCATAATTAATAATAAGTCTCTGTGTTGTTATTTGAGGGCTGGTAATCCAGAGATAGTCCAACAAAGAAACTTGCTACAGAGGTGGATGAGCATTGAGGAAGCAGCCCCAAGGGAACGGTCATGTGGCAAAGGTTACAGGGAGGCAGTGTAGTCACGTGGTCAGTGGACAGAGTGGCTGGACCAATGGATGTCTTAGTGGTGGTATAGAGAAGTAGAAGTCAGATGGCAACCTCAATACACCAGACTTTAGAAAAGGAACAGCAGGCCAGGCATGGCGGCACACACCTTTAATTCCAGCACTCAGAAGGCAGAGGCAGGAGGATCTCTGTGAGTTCTAGGCCAGCCTGATCTAGGACAACCAGGTCTTTGTAGAGAGAGACCTTATATCCATCCATCAATCGAAAAGGAGTGCCCCAAGGGCAGCAGTTGTGGGAATTCCCACCACCCTGGAAGAGTTAAGGATTCAGAATCATAGCTGAACCGGTTCAAAGAAAGCAAAATGTCATCTTGTAGCCATAGCTCATTTGGCATGGTATCTGGCACTTGCACGCAAGTGAGTATCGCACTGCTGTCCTTCTGAGTGATGGCAAGGCTGTTGTGACTCACACAGGAGCCCTACCCCATCCTGCCTCCTACAAACAGCCTGAGTGCACGAAGGATCCAGGGGCCAGGGCAGCTTTGGGATGAGTTCTGGCTCTGCATGGGCACAAACACTCATTTCCCGAGGGCTGCCCTGTTTTCAGTTGTGAATAGGATGTTACCTCTTCCTAGACACACACCATCTCTTTCACGCTCAGTGCCCAGGCCCTTGAGAGACAGTTCTTCAAGAGAAAAATGATAAGTGACTAAAGCTGAGGAACACGCAACAAAGGAGCTTTGAGCTGCAGTTACTCAGAAATCCGTCTGTGACACAAGCTGGGAACATGGCCCCTGGTCTCCTTAGAGACCCTGGGATTCCCTGAGGACAAGGCAGGAAGAACTGGGCCTTGAGTCTCAGCCAGCAGTGGTTCCCAAGTGTGGGATCTCCAAAAAAAAAAGTACCCCATGTCATTGGAGTCAACCTAGACGTTTGGGTAGATCCGACTACTAAATGCCTTGTCCCGTTATTTGTTTGTGAACGGGGAACAGATGATAGAGATCTGGAGGACAAGGAGGCTCCCATGCTGAGATGACAGAGGTCAGAGGGTCAATGCAAAGTACCACTCCTGTGCTGAGCCTAGAGGTACAGGCCTTTAATCCCACTCCTCAGAAGCAGAGGTACGTGGGTTCTGAGCTCAAGGCCAGTCTAGTCTATATATAGAGTGCCAGGCCAGCCAAGGCTGCATAGTGAGACCGTGTATCATAAAAGAAATAAACAAATAAATAAACAAACAAACAAATCACTCTTTTGACCCAACAAAATACTATACCCCATCTGATGATTTCCCTAAAGAAACTTAATGCTCATGCCAAGAAGCAGCAAGAATTTCTTCTGGGCACCACTACCCAAGCTACCCAGGAAACACTCACCCTCTCCACATGGCAATTCCTGCCACCAGGGACCACTTGTACATATCCAAAGTAAAACATTGTCACCTTGTACATGGAGGCTTGAAAATGCTATGACAAAATATGCCGTGGCCCAGTTTCACTGTCGGTGACAGGGACTGGTCACTTCATTTCAAAGTTTTGGTCCAAGGAGCTCGTGTTTGTTCCTTCAAGGCCTATGATTACAGACTCTTGGGAGCTGTTCAAGAGGGTTACACTAACCATCTCTAAGGCCTATTCATGAGTTGAACCCACAATCGGTCCCCCATCGACTCCACTCTGCTTGGCCTATGTCCCTGCTGGGGACCAAGCATTCACGTCTGCTGGCTTTCAGCTTGTGAACACCTGTAGGCTCAAGGGTGCAGAACACTCGGTAGAGAAAGGTTTATTAGGGAGCCGTGAAAACCAGGCTTGGCCATGGTCATGATGAGGGGCCACTGACCCCTGGGCTACCCTTGGACTGGCCACACGCCATGGCCACAATGTGGCTGTGTTGGCTTCTGGAATCTATCCCCCAGCCTCCCTGGGTGGCTTGAGGAAGGGCCTCCTGGATCTTACGTTCTGGGGCCCAGTGCCACCCCTCTACTGCCTCCACCCTGGATTACACATTGCATGTAACCACATATTAAGCCCCTTGGAAGCCTCACTCTTTCTCATTTTTAGTTCTGATCTGGAAGCTGAACTACTTGAAACACTGCTGGAATAGAAGTGTACGGTTATTAATTTCATCTCTGGCCAGAAAAGCTATGAATTCTCCACTCCCCGCAGGCTCAAGCCAGCCACAGAGTGTTCCATGAATCATGGGTCTGAAAGCACATCCCTGAGGACTTCTCACATGTCTGAATTTCCCAACACAAGTGCAGTAAAGCAAGGGCTGGAACAAGCAGTGAGTGGAGCGTGTTGCAGGCTGCATCTGCCCATGCTACAGAGCTGGGTCCCTACCTGCCAGCACCGGTTCCAGGAGAGTCCCCTTGCTGCTTCTGTAGAGATTGACTGTTCCCAGGTGATTGCAGTGATCTTGGACTCTGAGCTGGTGAAGTCCTCTGAGCCAGAAGAAAAAAAGATATTGGAAAGGAAGTCAGGAATCTGTAAAACCACAGCAATATTTTTCAATAAGCCACTGACCAAAGACATGCACGATAAAGCCTGTGATTCACAGGACTACTGCCACCAGCCAGGCGAGGCTTAGAAGGTATAGCAGAGGTGTGGAAAGCTGAGCAGAGGTGGCCCAGCTCTCTTCACACACAGTTCCGGTCATGACTGCTTCATGATGACTGCTTCAGTTAGAACCCAAGAGTGGGGGCTGGAGAGGTGGCTCAGTGATTAAGAGCACTGGCCACTCTTCTGGAGGATCCAGGTTCGATTCCTAGCACCCACATGGCAGCTTACAACCATCTTTAATTCCAATATCCTCCTCTGGCTTTGTGGGCACTAGACATGCACATGATAGATGTATATACATGGAAGGAAGAAAAGAAAGAAGGAAGGAAGGAAGGAAACAACGAAAGCTAAGTCTGGTGATACCTATCAAACTCTGGGAGATTCCTGGAGAAAGAGGATGTACTTTTTTTTTCTTTTCTTTCTTTTTTTCTTTTGAGACAGGGTTTCTCTGTGTAACCCTGGCTGTCCTGGAACTTGCTCTGTAGACCAGGCTGGCCTTAATGCCTGCCTCTGCCTCACCAGTGCTGAGACTAAAGACATGTGCCACCACTGCCTCGTTAATTTATTTATTTTTATCTATTTATCTCTTTTTTTAAACCAGTGCTAAGGGTAAAGCCCGGGACTTTGTGCATGTTAGGCAAGTGTTCTGTCTTTAGTGCCACATCTCCAATCCCAGCCATTATTAGTTTTTCAAACCAAATGATACAAGTATCAGGCTCAGAATTTAAGCCAAGGGACAGAACAAGGAGATGTTGTTTTTTCCAACACTCAATTTCAGTAATGCTTGCTGAGGCACGGTTCAGAAATCAGGAGAAAAGAGGCTCCTGTAAACCCCAAGACATATTTCCAAAGGCAGTCCTTGTGTTTTGTCTTCCCAGGAATGTCCTTGCACCCCCATTTCCCCACTAAACAGCACACCCTTTGGGGAGTGGTCTGCCTCTGTTTAAATGTCCCACCTATGCCCTCTGGCCCTCAGGGTCTCCTAGAAAATGTAAAGCATGGTGCCCCTTGCCCACCCACTAGAGTGTGAACAGACACAGGTGTGGCCAGGTCCTTCCACAGGACTCCTTGAAGGAACAGAGACGTTAGGATCTGGTGGTGGCTTTGTTTCTGAGCACCTTGATCTTAGTCATGGTGGAGAGGGCATCCTACAAGCAAGGGAAAGAAGACCATGTAGAACAAAACTAGGCTAACATTATAGAGAGTGCTCTGGGGTGTCCGGACCCCTGGATCTGTTCTTACTGACCCACCTAACTAGAGGTGATTAGAAAAGGCACTGAATTCAATATTTTACCTTTCTGGTACAAGCTGGACATTTGTTACTTGGAGCTAAAAGATTTCTGCACATCTTTTACTTGGTCAACTTGGAAGGAAGCAAAGCTTTCTTTGGTCAAATGAATCTGAGGTATTACATTTCATAGCCCTCTTTCAGAAATCCACAGAGCATGTTAACATCTTAAAGGTTATGGGGAAAAGGGGTCCCACATGAAATAACTTACTGGATTTTACTTTTTTTGAGTCAGAGTCTCCTTACATAAGTCAGGTAGGCCTAAAATTTGTGGTCTTTCTGTCTCTGTCTTCCCAATGCTAGGATTACAGGGATGTACCACTATGACCAGATTAATTTAATGAATTTTAACTCAGACTACCCAAAGTTTCTTGGCCAACCTGTGTTTGTGACCTATTTGGTAATGTCTCATAGAACTGGTGTTACAGGCACATACTTTGGAAGGCTATTAGCACATGGCCTCCTTCCTTTTGCCCTTGCTCATTCAATCTAGAAAACGATCCAAGTCCTCAGAATAAGAAGTCCTGATGCCTTTGCCTTTATGACTGGGAAGGTAGCAGTCTTCAGGGTCAAATGCATGGTTTGAGAGCTGGCTATGCTTCTTTGGGTGTTCTTACCATCATGAGGGAGTAGTAAGAATGGGCACTAGAATCTGGACAACAAGAAATATTGCAGCCCCTGATTCTGATTGCTGACCATCTTTCTCATCTCAATGGTTCCTTCACATGGTCCAGAGAGCAAGACCTCCTCTGTCCCTGCATTTCTCTGGGGCAACTGGAGACACAGATGTCCTCTGATAGAACAACCAATTCATCAGCTCAAGCCATGGACCCTGCTGTTCCAGAACATTCCATGAGTGTCTCTTCTCAGTGACAGTTTGGGAAAGAATTATTTTCACTGGCTATTGATTCTTTCAACCACCCAAGAAACATTCACCTAAAGCCTGCCATGGGCTAGAAAGTAGGCTGGGGAACATCTGTTTCTCCTCCTGAGCTGCTCACAGGTTAGGATGACACACACCAGGACCATGGTTGGAGCGTGTCAATGTGAGGGACACCAAAGAACGCTCCCACTGTAGGAATGGCACACAGTCTAGCCTCTCAGGAAGGGACCTCTCTTCTAGACATGTGGGCATGAGCATTCCCTCCCCCAACCTGCCCCTAAAAACAAAACAAAACAAAACAACCTCCAGGCAGGGGTTATTTGAAATTTAATTTTGGAGTTTCTGAAGGACAGAGCATGAACCTTCTACCCTCTCTGAACCTGGGGCTCTTTTTTTTTTTTTTTTTTTTTTTTTTTAGATCTTCAATCTCCTGTTACATGGCCATTGCCTTTCCCTGGCTCTGTCTGCTTCCTTATCTGGGTTTATTCAACTGTGTCCAAAGATAAACCATAAAGGATACCTCAATAGCCAAAAGCCTGGATGGTCTGGTGTGAACATGAACACTGCAATGCGAAATCTCCCTTTGCTTTAGCTGACAGATGGTACGATGAGGAGGGAATGCCTGCCTATAATCCTAGGCCCCAAGAGGCTGAGACAGGAGGATGGAGGGCTTGAAGCTACAGAGCAAGGTCCTTTTTCAAAGGCAAACAATTATGGACAAGAGGAGCAACAATGGCTTCTGTTCATGAAACACTAACAGAGGCACCGGGCTGGCATCTTCTCATGAACTTTCAGCAAATCATCACCACTTACAGGAAGATGCTGCCTACATCCTTGCTTTAGAGCCAGCACCTTCAGAGGTTCAATAACTTGGACCACAGAGCAGGGGCCTATTGAGATATTTGTACACTGAATGAAAATGTATTGCTGTGATTGGTTTAATAAAAAGCTAAATGGCCAATAGCTAGGCAGGAAAGAATAGACAGGACTTCCAGGAAGAGAGAGGAGCTGGAAATGAATCTAGGCATGTGGGAGATGCCAGCAAGATGCAGATCCACTTGGATGTACAGAATGGAAGAGAGGGGTTTTGGGATTTAGCTCGGTGGTAGAGCACTTGCCTAGCAAGCACAAGGCCCTGGGTTCAGTCCTCAGCTCTGAAAAAACAAACAAACAAACAAACAAACAAACCAGAATGGAAGAGAGGCAAAAAGCCATGTGGCAGCCAGGCAGTGCTGATGCACACCTTTAGTCCCAGCACTTGGGAGGCAGAGCCAGGCGGATCTCTGTGAGTTTGAGGCCAGCCTGGTCTACAGAGCGAGATCTAGGACAGGCACTAAAAACTACACAGAGAAACCCTGTCTCAAAAAACAAACAAACAAAAAAGAGCCATGTGGCAGAACATAGATTAATAGAAACAGGTTAATTTAAATTATAAGAACTAGTGGGATAAGCCTAAACTAAAGGCAAAGCTTTCATAATTAATAATGAGTTTCCCTGTCGTTATTGGGGAGCTGGCAGTCCCAAAGAAAGTCCGACTACAGAGGCCTAAGTAGACCTGCTTCAATCTGATCCCAGAGCTGGGACAGGATATTTCTTTTCTTGGCCACCTCAACAAAGAAGTAAAGGAGGCAGAGAAAGCTGCAACCTGGTCCCCACCTTAGGGGAGGTCACTGCTGTAGTGCTGGGACTTAACGGGGTTCCCTACCCTGCCTGCAGGACTCAGCCTCCCAGGTGAACATCCAGGGAGCACCCATCCCTAGGACAGTAGCAAAATAGTGCACCCTTGGATCACTTGAGTTTCAAACTCTACACTCTTCAGAGGAAGGCTCCTCATCCATTCGGTATCTCTACCTTGAGTGGTTTTCTATGATAACTCAAGAACCACAGTTCAAAAGGAGTGACATTTCTGTATCAGGGTCTTGGATATTTCAAGATATATTTTTATTTTAACTCTCTCTCTCTCTCTCTCTCTCTCTCTCTCTCTCTCTCTCTCTGTGTGTGTGTGTGTGTGTGTGTGTGTGTGTGTGTGTGTGTGTGTGTGTGTGTGGTGGGTCTGTATGTGTCTATGTGTGTCTATGTGCATGTGTATATTGATGCCCATGGAGGTATCTGATTCCCGTGGAGTTGGAGTTACAGGCAGCTATGGACCACCCAATGTGGTTGCTGGGGACTAAACTCAGGCCCTCTGGAAAAGCACTCTTAACTGCTGAACCATCTGTCCAGGCCCAGGGTCTTGAATTTTTTAAAATCACTACCTAAATCTTGCTTGTCTGTTGCGCAAGTGCCAACCTTTAACACCCGCAGCCAGCTCCCTTCTCATTATGACAGTATCAGTGCTGAATATGCTGCAAATAATTGGCAAATAAATCCCCTACCCCATGTTCCTTGATCAAGGTTTCTTTCCAGTGACTCTGGAAATACATCAATGCATCTAGCAGCTCAGGCAGATACAACCAACAGAAAGGAAAGGAGGTTGATCTCAGGTCTCTGTTCGAGCTAAAGGCCGTGGGGATGGAACAAGGGCTCAGTCCGTCTCTGGAGGAATCAAAGGGTCAGGCCTTTCCTCTTTCATCAGCCCAGCTCTTCGATGCCACAGCATTGTTCTCATAGCAGAAACCGGTCCGGTCAGAATTCAGAGAAAAGCAGCAGGGCAGGGGTACAGCTCAGTGATGGCGCACAGGCTGGTGTGGGATTAACCCTCCCCTCTATCAATAACAGTAACTGTTGTTATTGTCCTCTTTGTTGTCGTCATCATAAAATAAAAGCAACAGAGCAATCCACATAAATGGCACACACACTTTTCAAAGACACCCCTGGGACTCTTGAAGAATCCATATTTACTAAACAGACAGTAAAGAAATGTTTTCTGTTTTCTAGGTAGTAATGGGGAATTGAGGGTCTTGTCCAGTCTTCTGATTGGAAGTCTGCTCTTTCCACAATAGTAATAACAACTGCCACTTAGAGAACATCCTGCTATGATGGAAAACAACAGACGCATTATTAGATGTGTGCTCTTAACTGTTCTACATATTTAAACCCATTTAATACTGCCAAATAAACACACAGATAAACAGAGAGATTAAGCCACTTGCCAAAAGTCGCAAAGATCACCATGGAAGTGGTGAATTTGAACCTGGATGGTCTGTGCTCTTTTTTTTTTTTTTTTTTAAAGATTTATTCATTTATTATGTATACAGTGTTCTGTCTGCATGTGTCCTTGCAGGCCAGAAGAGGGCGCCGGATCTTATTACAGATGGTTGTGTAATAAGCAATAGATAATCCTACACCAACATACACCACAGAAGGACAACACAACACAACCAAAAAAAATAACAGGAATTAACAATCACTGGTCATTAATATCCATCAATATCAATGGTCTCAACTCACCTATAAAAAGACACAGGCTAACAGAATGGATAAGAAAACAGGACCCATCCATATGCTGCATACAAGAAACACACCTTAACTCCAAAGACAGACACTACCTCCGAGTAAAGGGCTGGGAAAAGGTTTTCCAAGCAAATGGACCTAAGAAACAAGCTGGTGTAGCTATCCTAATATCTAATAAATTAGACTTCAAACTAAAGTCAATCAAAAGAGACCAGGATGGACATTACATATTCATCACGGGAAAAATCCACCAAGATGAAGTCTCGATTCTAAACATCTATGCTCCAAATACAAAAGCACCCACATTCATAAAAGAAACACTACTAAAGTTTAAAACGCACATCAAACCCCACACATTAGTAGTGGGAGATTTTAACACACCACTCTCACCAAAAGATAGATCTACCAGACTGAAACTTAACAAAGAAATAAAGGACCTAACAGATGTTATGACTCAAATGGACCTGATAGATATCTACAGAATATTCCATCCTAACACAAAAGAATATACCTTCTTCTCAGCACCCCATGGAACCTTCTCAAAAATTGACCACATGCTTGGACACAAAACAAATCTCAACAGATACAAAAAAACTGGAATAACCTCCTGTATCTTATCAGACCACCATGCCTTAAAGTTAGAACTCAATAACAACAAAAATTATAGAAAACCCACAAACTCATGGAAACTGAATAATGCCCACCTGAAACATCAATGGGTCAAGGAAGAAATAAAAACAGAAATTAAAGAGTTCCTAGAATTCAATGAAAATGAAAGTACAACATACCCAAACTTATGGGACACTATGAAAGCAGTGCTAAGAGGAAAATTCATAGCTCTAAATGCACACATAAAGAAGATGGAGCAATCCCATACCAATGAATTAATAGCACAACTGAAAGCTCTAGAACAAAAAGAAACAAACTCACCCAGGAGAAATAGACACCAGGAAATAATCAAATTGAGGGCTGAAATCAATGAAATAGAAAACAAGAGAACAATACAAAAAAATCAATGAAACAAAGAGTTGGTTCTTTGAAAAAATCAACAAGATAGACAAACCACTAGCCAAATTAACCAAAAGGCAAAGAGAGAGCACCCAAATTCACAAAATCAGAAATGAAAAGGGAGACATAACAACAGACAATGAGGAAATCCAGAGAATCATCAGATCATACTTCAAAAACCTGTACTCCACAAAAATGGAAAACCAGGAAGAAATGGACAATTTTCTGGATAAATACCACATACCAAAATTAAATCAAGACCAGATAAACCATTTAAATAGACCAATAACCCCTAAAGAAATAGAAACAGTCATCAAAAGTCTCCCAACCAAAAAAAGCCCAGGACCAGATGGTTTCAGTGCAGAATTCTACCAGACTTTCAAAGAAGAACTAATACCAATCCTCTTCAAAGTGTTCCACACAATAGAAACAGAAGGAACACTACCAAACTCTTTTTATGAGGCTACAATTACCCTGATACCCAATCCACACAAAGATGCAACAAAGAAAGAGAACTACAGACCAATCTCCCTCATGAACATAGATGCAAAAATACTCAACAAAATATTGGCAAACCGAATCCAAGAATACATCAAAACAATCATCCATCACGACCAAGTAGGATTCATCCCAGGGATGCAAGGATGGTTCAACATACGGAAATCAGTCAATGTAATACACCATATAAACAAACTGAAAGAAAAAAACCACATGATCATCTCCTTAGATGCTGAAAAAGCCTTTGACAAAATCCAACACCCCTTCATGATAAAGGTCTTAGAAAGATTAGGAATACAAGGAACATTTCTAAACATAATAAAAGCAATTTATAGCAAGCCAACAGCAAACATCAAATTAAATGGAGAGAAACTCAAAGCGATACCACTAAATTCAGGAACAAGACAAGGCTGTCCACTCTCCCCATATTTATTCAATATAGTACTAGAAGTTCTAGCTAGAGCAATAAGACAACAAAAGGAGATCAAAGGGATACAAATTGGCAAGGAAGAAGTCAAACTTTCACTATTTGCAGATGATATGATAGTATACATAAGTGACCCCAAAAACTCTACCAGGGAACTTCTACAGCTGATAAACTCCTTCAGTAAAGTGGCAGGATACAAGATCAACTCAAAAAAATCAGTAGCCCTCCTATACACAAATGATAAAAGGGCTGAGAAAGAAGTCAGAGAAACATCACCCTTTACAATAGCCACAAATAATATAAAATACCTTGGGATAACACTAACTAAACAAGTGAAAGACCTTTTTGATAAGAACTTTAAATCTCTAAAGAAAGAAATTGAAGAAGATATCAGAAAATGGAAGGATCTCCCATGCTCATGGATAGGTAGGATTAACATAGTAAAAATGGCAATCTTACCAAAAGCAATCTACAGATTCAATGCAATCCCCATCAAAATCCCAACACAATTCTTCACAGACTTGGAAAGAAAAATACTCAACTTTATATGGAAAAACAAAAGACCCAGGATAGCTAAAAGAATCCTATACGATAAAGCAACCCTTGGAGGCATCACCATCCCTGACCTCAAACTCTACTATAGAGCTATAGTAATAAAAACAGCTTGGTACTGGTATAAAAACCGACATACGGACCAATGGAATCGAATTGAAGACCCTGACATTAATCCATGCACATATGAACACCTGGTTTTTGACAAAGGAGCCAAAACTATACAATGGAACAAAGAAAGTATCTTCAACAAATGGTGCTGGCATAACTGGATGTCAATATGTAAAAGATTACAAATAGATCCATATCTGTCACCATGCACAAAACTCAAGTCCAAGTGGATCAAAGACCTAAACATAAATCCAGTTACACTAAACTTAATAGAAAAGAAAATAGGAAGCACTCTTGAACGCATTGGCACCGGAGACCATTTCCTAAATAAAACACCGACAGCACAGACCCTGAGCACAACCATTAATAAATGGGACCTCTCGAAACTGAGAAGCTTTTGCAGGGCAAAAGACACAGTCAATAAGACAAAAAGACAGCCAACAGATTGGGAAAAGATCTTCACCAACCCCACATCTGACAGAGGATTGATCTCCACAATATACAAAGAACTCAAGAAACTAGACATCAAAGCACTGAACACTCCAGTTAAAAAATGGGCTAAAGAGCTAAACAGAGAATTCACAAAACAAGAACTACAAATGGCTGAAAGACATTTAAAGAAATGCTCAACATCCTTAATCATCAGAGAAATGCAAATCAAAACGACTCTGAGATACCACCTTACTCCTGTTAGAATGGCTACAATCAAAAACACCAATGACAACCAATGTTGGAGAGGATGTGGAGCAAAGGGAACACTCCTCCACTGTTGGTGGGAATGTAAACTTGTACAACCACTGTGGAAATCAGTATGGCGGTTTCTCAGAAAATTAGGAATCGAACTACCTCAAGACCCAGCCATCCCACTCTTGGGCATCTACCCAAGGAATGCTGATTTATACCATAAAGATACATGCTCAGCTATGTTCATAGCAGCACTATTTGTAATAGCCAGTACCTGGAAACAACCTAGATGCCCGTCAACGGAAGAATGGATGAAAAAAATGTGGTACATATACACAATGGAGTACTACTCAGCAGAGAAAAACAATGAAAGCATGAAATTTGCAGGCAAATGGATGGAACTAGAAAAAATCATCCTGAGTGAGGTAACCCAAACCCAGAAAGACAGTTATGGTATGTACTCACTCATTGGTGGATTCTAGATATAAAATAAAGAACAATCAGACCACAACCCATAGAACCATAGAGGCTATATATATAGCATGGAGGTCCCTAGGACGACTGTGGCATATAATAAATTTCAGTTTTACTCAATTATTGAAAAAAAAATAGCCAAAATGAATGGAAACACATGAACTATGAACCAAAGGCTGAGGGGCTCCCAGCTGGATCAGGCCCTCTGAATAGGTGAGACAGTTGATTGGCTTGATCAGTTTGGGAGGCAACTAGGCAGTGGGACCAAGTCCTGTGCTCATTGCATGAGTTGGCTGTCTGAAACCTGGAACTTATGCAGGGACACTTGGCTTAGTCTGGGAGGAAGGGACTGGACCTCCCTGGACTGAATCTACCAAGTTGATCACAGTCCTCGGGGGAGGACTTGTCCTGGAGGAGGTGGGAATGGAGGGTGGGCTGGGGGTAAGGGAGGGCGTGGGAGGGGGGAGAATAGGGGAACCCATGGCTGATATGTAGAACGGAATGATATTGTAAAATAAAAAATATATATCAAAAAAAAAAAGATTTACTCATTTATTATGTATACAGTGTTCTGTCTGCATGTGTCCTTGCAGGCCAGAAGAGGGCGCCGGATCTTATTACAGATGGTTGTGAGCCACCATGTGGTTGCTGGGACTTGAACTCAAGACCTCTGGAAGAGCAGTCAGTGCTCTTAACCTCTGAGCCATCTCTCCAGCCCTGGTCTGTTCTCTTTTTTATTTTAGAGATAGGGTCTCTCTATGTAGCCCTGATTGGCCTGGAACTCACAGAGATCCGTCTGCCTCTGCCCCGAGTGCTGGAATTAAAAGCGTGCGCCACCATGTTCAACTCAGTTTTACCACACAGTGGGAACAGTTAGTTGCTTTATGATCTCTGCCATGTTGCCATGCTCCATCATGCTCCAGAACAAGTGGGCATTCATGGCTGATGCTGCCCAAGAGCCTGGGTCAGATGCCTCGACTCTCACCTGGCATGGAGGGGGCAGTCTAGACTGTTGGCCCAGTATGTGAATCACAGCTTCTATCTGTTCAGTCCAGCAGCTACTTCCACAACAGCTCTTGCCTTTGTTGCATTTCCTAGAGTGCCTTTGAATCCCCCTTTCCAGTTTCCCCTTCTTAGCTATGGTCCTAAGACCTACTGTGTGCGGGATTCCTGCTGTGTCAGCAGACATCACTATGAAACCTCAAGTGCTTCCAACATTACCCTCCCTCCACTTCCAAACACCAAGCTGGAAAGATCGGAAGCAGGAAGCAACACTCAAGTGGCAACCCAGCTGCCCAGTTGCTTCACATCACCTCTGAACTGTCATTGCTTGAGTAAACAAACGCCTTCCTGGCCCAGAAACACTCCAGAGCCCTCGGTAGTCTTAAAGCAATCTTTAGACAGTGATAGCAATCGTCCAGTCCTAAAAGCATCTTCTGTCAAGAGTAAAGCATTTACCATTTAAAAAAATGTTTTTCACTGTTCTTACCTTTTAAATGTGTTCCATCTCTCTAGACCATGACAATAAAATTAAAGCATGCTTACTCAGCATGGCTAGAACATGCCCAGAGTGCCTACCGACGCCATCCGTCCACTCCTTGAATGAGCTTCTGGGGAGCAGAGTAAGTGCAGGTGAGGGCTGGGAAGTAGATCAAAGGTCATCCCCATGGTACTAAGAGTCAGATTTCAGAAATAACTGCCAGGCTGGCCAAATACGGGAGAGGAGCACAGGTCCAAGCTCCAGCCCGGAGGCAGCCCATCTGCCTGTCAATCAGAGGCAGCTGCTCAAACCAGTTCTAATCACCCCAAGTCTTTCACCACAAAGGAAGCACAGAAAAGAAGACTTCCCAACACAGGCTGGGAGGACACCCCAGAATCAGGCAGGGGATACTGCAGTTAGGTCGACAAGGGAGAATCCCTCAGGGTGGGGTTTCAACTCATCAGACCTGAGTGTTTTCTAGTGTGGATCAGCATGATGTCTCAGGAGGGATTAACAAGCTCTGGGGATAGCAAACAGGTCTGAGTTTGTGTGTGTGTGTGTGTGTGTGTGTGTGTGTGTGTGTGTGTGTGTGTGTGTTTGGGTGCCACAGCTGGGTAGCAAGAGCCCCAATTCTCAGCGGACACAGATGAAAGGTATCAGGTAAGGTGGCAGCTGTTATAAAAGCTGGTGGAGCGTCCACATGAGAGAGTGCTATCTGCATTTCAGTAAGTCTGAAATACTCCAAAAGTTTAATTTAAAGAAGACACAATGCTGGGTGTGGTGGTATACACCTTTAATCTCAGGACTTAGAAGGCAGAGGCAAACAGATCTCTGTGAGTTCAAAGACAGATTGGTGAGTTCCATGCCAGTCAAGGCTATTTAGTGAGACCTTATCTCAAGATAGATAGATAGATAGATAGATAGATAGATAGATAGATAGATAGATAGATAAATAAATAAATAAATAAATAAATAAATAAATAAATAAATAAATAAATAAATAAATAAATAAATAAATAGACACAAGCTTTGGCCTAAGAACATTCCACTACAGAGCAGGAGAGGGGCTCCTGAAGACTCTCTGGGCAGCTAATGGTTGAGGAGGAAGCGAGAGACATTTTCCTCAGTGCTGTGAGGCAGAAGGTGAGAGGGTAAACTATACCTCGTCTGCGTTCCTGTGAGTAGCTCTGAACAAACTCAGAGGCTCAGGGAAAGAAAAAAGACATGGGAGCAGAAGGGGACTAGTTGGGGAGAGAAAGGGAATCGGCAGAAGTAGGAGGGGGGGTAACAGAGGGGAATGAAGGGTAAATGTAAAAATATTATATATACATTAAAATATAATCAAAGCCATCATTATATGTAATTAATATATATCAGCAAAAATGTTAAAGACCTATTTCTTTTTTAAAAAATGATTTATTTTTAACTTTTATTAATGTGTACGTGTGTCTGTCTGTGCATATGTCACATACACGTGGGTGCATGAGGAGTCCAGAAGAGGGTGCTGGGTCCCCTGAAGCTGCCCGATGTAGGTGCTGGGAACTGAACTCCAGTCTTCTGCCAGAGCCGTATGTGCTCCTGACCACTGAGCCACCTCTCCAATCCCAGTGAAAACCTTCCAGAGTCCCGCCTTCTGGCTTTTCAACAAATACTGTACATAAATGTTGCCTACAGTCACAGAGCTTCTCACTCAGGCTCACTGGAACCTAGTATTCACAGACCACCCTAGTCCCTCTCTCCCCAGCCTCCTCAGTCTCTGGTAGTTGACTCTTGATTTCTGTGATATCAACTTTGTTGAGCCCACGTGAGTAAGATCACCTGGCATTGTCCTTGTGTGCCTGGCTCACATCCATGATAAAGCTGTCCAGTTGTAAGCATCCATTTACCCTCTGAATTATTTGTTTATTCACTTGTCTGGTTTGCATGTAAGTTCCATGAGGCAGGAGTTCACCTGCCTCTCCTTTGGACCGGGTGGTGGTGGGAGTGGGCTCCACAAATGGCCATTGAATAGGAGTCTCTGCCTAAGTCTTAGGCTCTGCTGTGGTTCCTTGTGAAGTGTCCTAAGCCAGAAGACCATACTATGGTGATATTTTATTTGTGCTGAAATGTGATTTTATTTGTATTTTAATAAAGTTTCCTGGGGGTCAGAGCTAATAGCAAGCCATAACAGAAGTCTGGCAGTGGTAGCACACGCCCTTAATCCAATCACATGGCAGGCAAAGTCTCTGTGTGTTCAAGGACACAGCCAGCATGGTGATACACACCTTTAATCCAAGTACCAACCGTAGAGACCTGAAGGTCTGTATAGATAGGCAGTGATGAAGAAGTCATGTGGTTGGATTTACAACCAATGAGAAGGCAGAACAGAAAGTCAATAAAAATACACACAGGAAGTAGGTCTCTTTCGGAGGGGAAGGATGACAGCGACAGCGAGGGGTAAGAAGGTGGTCTTGGTCTTAGCTCTTGGCTGCTGCTCTGACCTCTTGGGCTTTTAGCTCTGTATTTGGCTCCGTGTTTCTTATTCAATAAAACCGTTCAGAATTACATCTGCACCATACTGCTCCTAGCCTGGCAGAGGTCCCCTTAGGAGCCTAGACCTGGGAGCCCCAGGACAGCCTGTCATCCTGAATCCGTCACAGATTTATGGAGGTGGGCAAATGCCTTGATCTTCTGATCAAACACAGAAAATTGAAAAACAATTGAAATGAAAATGTGGTGGCTTTCTTCCAACTTTGACTCTGAGCCTTACTTATGTGCCATATTAGGCAAGCTGTGCTGGTTGGTGGCCTGGGTTCTCCAAGCAAACTTCCTCTTTGACCTTGGGCCAGTCCTTAAGGCTAGAAGAACTCAGCTTGGAAACCACTGGCCCTGGCATTTCTCATTGCAACTTGCTGAGGCCAGGGTTGTAATTCTCACTCATTGCTCATTCATTTTTGTTTTTATTTTTATTTTATTTTATTTTCAGAGCTGAGGACCGAACCCAAGGCCTTGCGCTTGCTAGGCAAGCACTCTACCACTGAGCTGAATCCCCAACCCCACTCATTGCTCATTCAAATGGCCAAGCGGATGAACAGCCAAGCCCCTTTTTCTGTAAAATGTGAGTGATCCACCAAGGCTGCTCACTCATGGGACTGTGAGGAAACCAGAGGACAGTGCATGTGCAAACAGCCTTCACCATGTACGTGCAGCCGTAATACCACACAACTTCGGAACTGCCAGGTTAGGGGAGACAAACGCCTTGAGCACACCCACCTGGCAGCCACCTTCAGGGTGGAGTGGCTTTTTAAAGCAGATCACAACACCACCTGATGACAGACACACCTGCACAGGCAGGATCAGGAGTGTAGCCTCCCCTGGCCACACCCAGAGGCGCTCACCCCCACAACCTCTCCAGAAAGCTCCCCTTTTTTTCAACTGCAAACACCTCCAGCTACCCTGCCACTATGAGCTCAGCTAGCTGCATTACTGTGCAATGACACCCACAGCTGACTCTGAATCTTTCTAATGACAAATCATTTCGCCCACTGGCATGGAAGGTAGGGCCGCCACACCATTTCCCAGCCTCCCTTTAGGACAAAAGACATCAAAGTCAAAGCCTGTGGAAGGATTAGTGCTGGCTCTCAGCGTCTGCATTCTCTTCTGTTGACAACACAAACCTTATTCAGCATCTCACAGCCCATCCAGCAAGCCAGTTCGCAGAGAGCCACATTCAACATGTTATTTCTAAAATTCTAAACCCGTGTTGGTTTCCAACTTAATAGGGAGAGATAGGAATAGGCATTGGGGCAGGGGGGGGGGCACACTAAATATCCTGTGCCCATGCTCTGCCCACTCTCAGTAGCACCTAGATGTTAGACAGCTGAGAGGCCAGCCATGCAAAGTACACACATCTGTACCTGTGGAGAGCCAGGGTTTGGAGGCCACAGGATGGGGTTGTGTGAGCCAGTGTCCTCCTGTTGAAGGCAAAGGGTCTTCCTGTTAGGACACAGAGTAAGGAAGAAGCATCTTCCAGGACCTTTAGTTTCAACACCTGCCCAGCTTGTGACTACTGTCTCTGTTAAGGTCATTGTTACCATGACAAAACATTGACCAAAAGGAACGTGGGGAGGAAAGGGTTTATTTCATCTTATAGCTTGTAGTCTATCATCTAGAGAAATCAGGACAGAAACTCAAGACAGGGACTGATGTAGAGGCCATGAAGAAGTATTGACTACTGGTTTGCTCCTCGGGGCTTTTCCAGCCTCTTTCTTATAGTACCCAGGACCACCAGCCCAGGGTGGTACTACCTACTGTGGCCTGGGCCCTCCTTCATCAGTAAAAAAAAAATGCCCCACAGGCTTGCTTATGGGCCGGTTGGGGTGGGGCATCTTCTCAATTGAGGTTCTCTCTTTCAAAATGACTCTAGCTTGTCTCAAATAGACATTAAACTACCAAGAACAGGTACCCAAGGGAAATTAGACACCAGAGGGAGAGGACTCTAGAGCATGAAGATGTGTGAAGCAAACAGGGCCAGGGCTCAGCGGACTTCCCTCCTCCTTTGCCCTGGTGACAAAGCTGATCCTTAATCTAGGGACAGGAGGCTCACCAAAGCTCACATCTTCTCTCCTAAGCAGAATATAGAGGAACCCTCTGCCGAGTGTTTCTTCATAGATGAAGAATCTTAAGAAATGGAAACCTGGGCAGGACAGGAGAGCGTGGGAGGCATAGAAACCAGTTAGAACTGTTACCAGTTAGAACTGTTACCAGTGCTGCAGGTATGAAATAAAAGGGTCATGGAAAGTCAAAGGGGAAAGTGGTTGGACGAGAGGACAGGATGAATCTATCTCCCTTTGTCCTCTAGGAATTTGCTCCAAGCAATGCTGACAGGCAGTCATTGTGCCCTACAGGGTGGACATAAGACTTGGGATGGACTATTTTGCATGCAGACACAGTATCTGCCCCCACAGTGGGAATATGGCACATTTAGAATGGGTCTATGTGGAATATTCCTTTACACTGTGTGACTATGTGTTGCTATGATTGGTTTAATAAACAAGCTGATTGGCCAATAGCTGAACAGGATAAGGTTAGGTGGGAGAGCCAAACTGAGAATGCTGAGAGGAAGAAGGGCAGAGTAAGGAGTCGCCAGCAGATGCAGAGAGAAGCAAGAGGGGCATGCTGTACTGAGAAAAGGTACCAAGCCACATGGCAAAACATAGATAAGAAATATGGGTTGATGTAAATGTAAGAGTTAGCTAGTAACAAGCCCGAGCTATTGGCTGAGCATTTGTAATTAATATAAGCCTCAATATGTTTATTTGGGAGCTTCTGGCAAGACAAGAAAACTCCACCGACAGGTCTGATTCTTTACAGGGGGCAGGCAGGTCAGGCTGGACCACTAGCTGGGAAAAGCACAGACACTTATCTGCTGTCAGCACCTCTGTTTTCCCCCTCACTAGACTGAAGGTACCTCCTGAACACTTAGAACTGAGGGAAATAGAGCAAGATCCGAAGGGGAGAGCTCCTGCATTATCTACTGGAGCCTTGGACTCAGCCAATACTGCAACTAGAGCCGTGGGCATCTCAGTTCTATAAGCCAACACCCCTTCTCTGATTGTGGTCATTAGTAGAAATGGGGTACCTGTCTCTTAGAATCCTCTAAAGGCCTAAACAGAAATTCACAAGGCTAAATGGCCAGCCCACCAATTAACTAACTAACCAATCATAGGATGATGTATTAGGTGTGTAAGGAGACAGTGGGTAGAGTCAGGGTGACCTTCAGATTTTGGTTTTTGGATAGCAGGAGAGTTCATGCTGCCCAGAAAGAGAAATGTAGTGTGAGAAGCAGAATGATGAAAGATGTTGATTTGGTTTGAGGAACTCAGGAGGCTGTGGTGGTACCAGTAGAGGTATCTGGACGATGCAGAAAATGCAGAAAGATGAGCCCACGGCCCCCTCTCCAAAACTACAGCCAAACATTCCCACACTGTATCCCTCTGCTTCTCTGTGGAAGGCAAACCTCATTCTGCTCCGGAGCCCTAAGACAACCCTGCAAAGGCTTACTGGCTCGTGCCTGATTTGACTGGCGATGTGGAAACTCCCGGAGTCAGAAAGCATCCTCTATCTACTCTAGGAAGGCTGAGCTAGAGGATAGAGGATGAGGTTGGAGATGGTAGGAGGTGGGAACTGAGGGAATGATCAGGAATAAGTTATTTCTTCACACATAGAGCATCTTTACTTTTAAGTAGCAAAGCCTTGAAGCATTAAAATAGACATTGCAATGAATAAAAAAATTTTAAAAAGAATAAAAAAATAAAAACAGGTATTGCTGGTAAGAATACAATGAGATGGTTAAAGAGCAAGGTAGCATCACTTTTTGTTGTTTTGAAAAGCCTTTTGCAACATAAATAGCAAGAGCCTTGCAAAAGTCCTTGCCCTATGACCCAGAAGTTCCCTCTCTATGGAATCCATGCTTGGTAAATAATAAGTATCTCATTCTGGACAACATGGTTTGTGAGAATAATGGGGAGAATTGTAAGCCATCTTAAACTGCCAATATTCAGGTTGAAGTTTATCTCTTTTTTTATAACTTATTTATTTTTATTTTATGTACATTGGTATTTTGCCTGTGTGAGGGTGTCAGATCTTTGAGTTACGAACAGTTGTGAGCTGCCATGTGGGCGCTGGGGATTGAACCTGGGTCCTCTGGAAGAGCAGTCAGTGCTCTTAAGCACTGAGCCATCTCTCCAGCCCCCTAAACTTCATCTTAAGGCAGGCAGGGTAATTTGAATGAGAAAGGCCTCCATAGGTGCATGTTTGGACATGTGGTCTGTGGTTTGTGGAACTCTTTGGGAAGGGTTAGGAGGTGTTACTTGTTGGAGGAGGTGTGTCATTGGGGGTGGGCTTTTAAGGTTTCAAATATATCATTCTCTCTCTCTCTCTCTCTCTCTCTCTCTCTCTCTCTCTCTCTCTCTGTGTGTGTGTGTGTGTGTGTGTGTGTGTGTGTGTGTGTGCGTGCGTGCGTGCGTGCGTGCGTGTGTGTGAGCTCTCAGCTACTGCTCCAGTGCTTGCCTGCCTATCTGACGCCATGATCCTCATCATTATGGTGATAGACTCTAACTGAAACCATAAGTCTCAAATAAACCCTTTCTTCTATAAGTTGCCTTGGCCGAGGTGATTTGTCCCAGCAGGTTTGCTCATCATCCCTAGGGGTGTGTTAAAGTAGTCAAAGCAAGTGTTCCTCCAGTCTAGGGACATTCCTCATGGTTGATGATGTGTTAGATTATTGTTTTGGAGACTGTAGAATATTTTGCAGAATTCTGACTTCTCCAACTACAGACTGATAGCACCTTTTATCACTGTGGTGACAACCAAAACTATTGCTGGATATTGCCACATGACCCTTTCCTGAGAAGACAATATGACCCCTGGGTAAAAACTACTACTGCTCCATCCTGTTTGTACCTAGTAGCAGGGCCTATGGGGAGCTTGGAGTTTATACAGATCTGTAAAACCTCAGAGAAGGGAAGCAAGCCTGTGTATGAGGAGGAATAAGGGCCAAAGTATGTCTAGTGCCCCTCAAGGGCTCTCAACTGATGGCCATGCCCTCCTCCACTCAAGCTCATGATGGAATGTTCCTGTAAGGGGCAAGTTCAAGGAGGCTGACCTGAGCTAACCCCAACCAGCAGGCACCTATATTGACTCACAGAGCATTTAAAAATAATTGAAATTAGCTGTTAACATGATTTTTATTCTTTTGAGAGTGGGTTTTTTGTTTGCTTGTTTTGTTTTTGAGACCGAGTCTTCTGTTTCATAGACCAGGCTGGCCTTGAACTCTGAGAAGATTTATTTGCCTCTGCTTCCAATTAAAGTTGTGTACCATCATGCCCAGCTGTGAACATGTTTTTAAATGTAAGACTTCTTTCTACAATCTTCGAGAAACACAGGAGCAACCATTTCCATGCATTTTGTGAGGTTAATAATACTCAGATACAAAAACCAGACCCCCAAAATTCTTTCTTATAAACTTGGATAGAAAAGTCCAAATAATATATTAACAAACAAAACAAAAACAAAAACACTGTAACATGGTATCAAAATATTTATACACCGTGGCCACATGACATTTATTCCAGGTATGCAAGGAAGGAAATATTGTGATTATGTCAACTGATGCAGAGAAATCACTAGCATTATCCAATTGAATGGCTTCAAAACATTGTAAGTAAACTAGATGTCTCAATTTGATAAACCGTGTTTGTTTAAAAAAACAAAACTAGCCAGGAGGTGGTAGCGCATGTCTTTAATCCCAGCATTTGGGAGGCAGAGGCAGGAGGATCTCTATGAATTTGAGTCCAGCCTGGTCTACAAAGCAAGTTCCAGGACAGCCAAGGCTACACAGAGAAACCCTGTCTTAAAAGACCAAAAAACAAAAAACAAACAAGCAAAACAAACCCTATATCTAATAGCTTCCATAATACTAGAAACAATGATCTCCCCTTGAGATTAGGAATGAGGGTAAAATATTCATTCTTTCTACCCTTAGTTAAGAAAGCAATGGGTGTCCTTGTCACTATTAAAGAAAAAGAAGAGAAAGGATTTTTAAAAAAGAAAAAGTCTCTTCAACAACAACAAAAAATGTTCAGAAGGGTGTGGGGGAAGTAAAATTGTCTCTATTTACAAATTACATGATTTCACAGGAAATCTCAGAAACAATGAAAACAGCAACAACAACAAAATCATTTGAACTAATAACTGAGTTAATCACAGAATACAACAGCACACAAAACCCAACTCCCTAAATATAAATATGTGGACACTGAAGCGATTCTCTACTAATTATAGTCACTCTAAAGAAAAAAATGTAGTACTTAGGTAAAAACTCAATAGCACATAGGCAGGATTGATCTGTTTGCTAAGGAATATCGAATGGTTAAAAAAGAAAGAAAGAAAAGGTTGAATAAATGGAAACACCGTGGTTCATGAGCTAGAAAACAACACAGCAAGGAAGTCAATTCTTACTTGATCTACTCTTTAATGTAATTTTTATCAAGATCTCAGCAACTCTTTTGTAGACATAGGTTTATTCTAGCATTTAGATGGAAAAAAAACACAGGTCATAGGACACCTAAGACAACATTCTGTGAAAAGAATGAAGTGTGAAGACTCTCTATTTGACCTCAGGAATTAACACATAACTACCATAATCAGAGAGCAATCACAGCTTCTGTTCTGAATGCCTGTTCTAACTGTATAGAAATTCACTGAGGCGTCTAGACTTTTGATCTGGTTAATCTTGGTGTGATGTCTTTATTTATTTGCAAGTTTTTAAAAAATAAAGTTTATAAAAATTTAAAAAAAAATCTAATTAAAAAGAGAATCAATGTTTTAGAACAGAGGACCCAGGCTAGACCTACACAAATATACCTAATCGAATTGTAAAAAAGAAGCAAAATCCATTTAGTGGAATAAAAGCAGTCTCTTTTCAACAAATAGAACTGGGATATGGACATTCATGACCAAAACAAACAAACATCAAAATAACAAACAAACAAATTGTCATCTTCAAGAGAATGAGAACATAAACCAGAAATTGGGAGGAAAGTATTTGCAAAAGAAAAATCTGAAAGAGGACCACAAAACAAACAAACAAACAAACAAAACAAACAAAAAACAGGAGTTTTAGATAGATTTTGTTAAATCAAAGAAGTTGATCAGAAAAGACTGCATACTATATAATTCTAATTATATGATAGCATGGAAAAGATACCCCTGTTGAACCAATACAAAGATGGTTCCTGGGCTAAAGACACTTGTCATGCATGCCTGGTAACCTGGATTCCATCCCCAGAATCCATATGATGGTAGAAGGTGTGAACTGATCCTTAAAGATGTCCTGTGGCAAGTGTACCCCAAAATACACACACTGATGATAAAATGTGAAAATAAGTCGTTTTTGAAGATCTGTGGTTGCCAGGGCCTGAAGGATGGAGAAAGGTCAAACATAGGGGATTTTAGGAATATGATACTATTATGCAAACTGCACGTGGTTATATATGTCAAAGTCCATAGACTGCATACCATCAAGAATGAAACTTCACATAATGCATGGACAGTGAGTGATAAGATGTGTCAATATGGCCGGGCAGTGGTAGAGCACTCGGGAGGCAGAGCCAGGTGGATCTCTGTGAGTTCAAGGGCAGCCTGGTCTATAGAGTGAGATCCAGGACAGGCACCAAAACTACAGAGAAACCCTGTTTCAACGCCCCCTCCCCTAAAAAAAGGATGTGTCAGTATGAATTTGCCAGTCCTATCAAATGTACCACTCTAGTGGAGGAAGCTGGTAGTGAGGATGACTATGAAACTAAAATTAACCTAAGAAAAGAAAGCAAAAGTCAGGTAGTGTGGCACAGACCTGAAATTGTAGCACTTGGGAAGTGGAGACAGGAAGATCAAGAATGGAAGGCCATCCTCAGCAACATAGGAAGTTCGGGGCCAGCCTGGGCACATGCATTGAATGTGGGTTTGTGTCAGAGACAGAGAGACAGAAAGAGACAGGAAAAAAGGAAAAATGGATGAACCTCAAACCTAAACTTTGTACCTTATAAAAGTTAACTCATGGATCATGGACTTAAATATAAAACATTAAACTTTAAATATTTTAAGAAAAAAGAAAATCTCCAGGATGTGGAGCTAGGCAGACTTAACAGTAGAACTATCCAATAAGAAAAAATGAATACACTCTATCTCACTAAAATTACAATATTTTGCTTTATGCAAGACCTTATTAAGAGGATGGAAAGATAAGTTACAGAACATGAAGGCATCTACAAATTGCAGTTTGACTTATAGACTATGAAAAGAACTCCCAAAATCCAACACTAAAATAATAATAACATTTATAAAATGAACAAAAGATATTTTGCCAAAGAGATTACTTGTCCCTTATCCACTCCTCAATCCTGGAGGCTGCAAGGTGGGTAGAAACAGTGGGTAGCATTGAACCTGCGCTGATTCTGCTCATTGCCGTACAAACAGACCTGTGAGGAAGTTTGCTTGCAAAGTGGTCAAATAAGAGAGTAACAATAACTAATTTTTAAAAAACCCATTAAAATAATATACTATAGTAAATGTTAGGACTAGTTTCTTTTTCTCCTTCAAACATCTTTTTTAAAATGTGTGCATGTGTGCGTGTGCCTGTGCCTGTGCCTGTGTCTGTGAATGTGGGTGCAGATGTCCAAAGAGACCAGAAGAGGGCACTGGGTTACCCCGGAGATGGAATTACAAGGCGTTAGTAAGCCACCTGACACCATTCTGGGAACTAAACCCTTGTCCTCTATTAGAGCAGCAAGTGCTCTTAGCCTCTCTCCAGGCTTCGAGCATCTTATTGTACCATGTGTACTGCTGTGGATATCGCTCTGTATAAATAAAATGCTGATTGGCCAGTAGCCAGGCAGGAAGTACAGGCAGGACAAGCAGAGAAGAGAATTCTGGGAACAGGAAGGCTGAGTCAGGAGATGCTGCCAGCCACTGCCATGAGTACCAACATGTAAGATACTGGTAAGCCATGAGCCATGTGGCAAGGTATAGATTTATAGAAATGGGTTAATTTAAGATAGAAGAACTAGATAACAAGAAGCTTGCCACGGCCATATAGTTTGTAATCAATATAAGTCTCTGTGTGTTTACTTGGTTGGTCTGAGCGGCTGTGGGACTGGCGGGTGAGAGAGATTTGTCCTGACCGTGGGCCAGGCAGGACCGGAGAAAACTCCAGCTACAGTGTACCTTTCCGTATGACGGTGTAAGATGACTGTGTCTATGGGATCACTGGAGAGCAGTGCATGGTAGGCACTGTGATGTGGATTTGGGCTGCTGTGAAAGGGTAGCTTGAAGACGAGTACTACAGTATGGTTGGTCTGGAACCTGAGACTGCCACTATGACTAATGGAGAGTGGCCTGTGCAGCATGCATGGCTTCTTCAGTGACTGATTCTCATCCACACAGGGCAGAGCAAGGCAGTCTAAGAGAGTTCTATTGACGCTCCTCAGATGCAGGGAAAGTGATCTTTTATAGTGTGCTGTGGGAAGGTAAGAAGGCATAGTGACTGGGAAACATGGTGGCTGGGAAACATGGTCACTGGGAAACATGGTGACTGGGAAACACGGTGACTGGGAAACATGGTGACTGGGAAACATAGTTACTGGTGACCATGGTGATTGGGAAACATGGTGACTGGGAAACATAGTTACTGGTGACCATGGTGACTGGGAAACATGGTGACTGGGAAACATAGTTACTGGTGACCATGGTGACTGGGAAACATGGTGACTGGGAAACATACTCTCTGGGAAACATACTCACTGGTGACCATGGTCACTGGGAAACATAGTGACTGGGGAACATGGTCACTGGGAAACATGGTGACTGGGAAACATACTCACTGGTGACCATGGTGACTGGAAAACATGGTGACTGGGAAACATGGTCACTGGAAAACATGGTGACTGGAAAACATGGTGACTGGGAAACATGGTGACTGAGAAACATGGTGACTGAGAAACATGGTGACTGAGAAACATGGTGACTGGGGAACATGGTGACTGGGGAACATGGTCACTGGGAAACATGGTCACTGGGAAACATGGTCACTGGGAAACATGGTCACTGGGGAACATGGTGCCTGGGGAACATGGTGCCTGGGGAACATGGTGCCTGGGGAACATGGTGCCTGGGGAACAGTTTGACAATGAAACTAAACATGCAATCATTATAGGAGCCAAAAATTGAACACTTGGATGCTTATCTCAGAGAAATGAATATGAATACACATGCACATATGCACACACTCATGTGTGCCTGTACATAAATGCACATGACAACTTCATTTGTAATAGCTAAAACTAGAAACAAAACAGATATGCTTCGATGTGGGGATAACCTGAAAACTATATTGCACCTCCACAGCATGGAATACAACTTCATAGTGACAGAACAGAATGATACACAACAGCTTGGGTTTATTGCAAGAGCATTCTGCCCACTGGAGGAAAAAAAAAAAACCAGTTCTAAAAGATAACACGCTGTCTGATCCTGTCTTAGAAAAATCTAGGATTTCTATTGTGAAAAGATACCATGACCTTGGCAACTCTTATAAAGGAAAACATTTCACTGAGGTGGCAGCTTACAGTTTCAGAGGTTTAGTCCATCATGGTGGGGAGCCTGGCAGTGTACAGGCAGACATGGTGCTGGAGAAGGAGCTGCTACATGTTGACTTGAAGGCAACAGGAAGTGGTATCCAACACTGGGCAGCATCTTGAACATAGGAAACCTCAAAGCCCGGCCCCATAATGATACACTTCCTCCAACAAGACCACACCTACTCCAAACAAGCCACACCTCCTAGTAGTACCATTCCCTATGAGCTTATGGAGACCAATTACACTTTCAAACAACCACAGACCCTATTTCTATAATATTCTTGAAATGCTAAAACTGTAATACTGTCAGCTGCCAGAGTTACGGGTGGTAGACAGGAGAGAAGTAGTGTGGCTATTAAGGGCAGCAAGAAGAATCTGGCCATGGAAAAGATTTGACCTTGGCCATCTCCATGTCTAGACTGTGAAACTGTAGAATAATTTTGCAAGATGTCACCCTTGAAGCTCTCTCTTTGTAATTTTTTAAAAACTATACATAAACTTACCATCATCTTAAATTAGAAAGCTAAAAAGAAAGTTAAGAACAAGATGGCTCAGTGAGCAAGGGTACCTGCTGATAAGTTTTATGACCTGAGTTTGGTCTCCAGGCCCCACCCGGTAAGAGAGAACTGACTCCCATAAGTTATTTCTGCACATATGTTGTGGCATGTACGTGCCTCCACACAGACACAGATACAGACACTAAATAAATAAAACTGCATACAAAAAAAATTAAAGACTTCGTAGAAAACTATAGGCTTCTGACTTCTTTTGAACAAATAAAATCCTGCTGCACTGGGCCCACTTCGGCCCATGACCACAATCAGCTGGAGTCCGTGGCTTCCTCTCGTGGGCCAGACCCTCCTGTTCACCACAGTTCCTACCTCTCGCTACTGTCTCATCCCCACAGTGACTGCTTCTTGCCTGTCTCCTAAAATCCCTAGAGTTTGCCACAGCTTTTCTTTTCACACTGATATTTCCCTGCCTGAGAGAAGATTATTCGGAAGAAGGAAGTGAGAACACAGTTGGCAATAGACTGCCTTGTGTTTATTTTTAAACTGTGTGTGTGTGTGTGTGTGTGTGTGCATGCGTGCGTGCGTGCGTGCATGTGTGTAGGGTGCTCAATCCTGAATGTCATTCCTTAGGCACCACCCACTTTGTTCTTTAAGACAGGGTCTCTCACTGAAACAGAAACTTTCCCATTCTACCAGGCTGGTTGGCCATTGAGCTCCAGGGAATCCTCCTGTCTCCACCTCCCCAGTGCTGGGATTAAATGTGCAAGCCACTGAACCTGGCTTTATTTGTAGGTTCTGTAGGATTGAATTCAGGTCCACATACTTGGGTAGCACACACTTTATCAACGAAAATATTCCCCTGCCCCAGGCTGCTTTTTAAATCCAATTTCTTCAATCAAAGAGGCCCATACCATTAATCCAAAATGTTCACACTATGTGAGTCAATGGGAAAGTGTCTCTGACTTTGTTCACCAAGGCATTAAGCTAATACCCTCAAACTTAAAATGGATAATGGCAAAATTTGGATATTATTATCCAAGGCTTACACAATAAAACTGTTAAAAGTCCATTCTTCAACTGTGAAAACCTTTTCTGACTCGAAAACAATTATTTGCATGAAGTCAGTTCTGCATTCATACATTTGCAAATCATTTTAATCTCTGCTGAGTCCATGGAAGTGGCTGAGTAGATACAATCTGGAGAAAATGTGCTCAGTTCTCATGACATCGATTTTTAAAAGCACGGGATAAAAAGTAGTGTTCAGGACTTGTAAAATGAGACTGGCTGTAGCACTAAAGGAATTCCGAAAATGTAATGACGCAATGGCCCCACAGGTACAAATACACCACATGGATCCAGGAGGAGGCTGTGTCTGCCCTTGCCTCTGGACACAGATGTTGGGGGGGGGGGGCAAGTATAGTCAAGAGAGCTGTGCAGCAGGAGGCAGAGAAGCCTCCTGACCCACCTGGTGGTCCGAGGTGCTGTTCTCGTTGCCCATGGTGACTCAGGGTGCCCAGCGTCCCTCAGAATGTTGTCAGAGTGACTGGAAAAAATGAAAGGGCATAAACATCTGGAAAATGGAAGGAGAGCTGAGGTTTTTTCTCTTCTGCTCATCTCCCCAAACTCAGAGCCAGACGATGGTAAATGTTTATCTCTTCAGCCACATCATGGAAAATCACTTTGGGTTTTCTTTTGCAACATACCACCCAGACTTCTTTCCCAACTCGGGCTGCTGTTCTCACTCCCCTGCCCAGGGTTGGCAGCAACTTCTGAGAGGCAAGTTTGTTCCTGAGTCAGAGTTAACGCCAGGGTGCACACATATGCACATGCACAAATGAGTGACAAAAGGCTCCCCCCAATGCCAATAAGCCCGGGGAGCACCGCTCCCAGGAGAATTTTCTGTTTCCAATTGTACTCAGTTTGGAAACTCAGTGCGGCTGTTTTCGAGCTGTTGGTGACAGAACAGCCTGCTGTCAGACATGAGGAGGCGTGAAATCTACTTCTCTCCAACAACATGATTTTTGTCGTTCATCCCTCTGAACTTGTCTCATCGACTCAGCTCCACTTCTGTGTGTGTTTTTATGAAAGCAGAGCGGGCTCCTTGCTGGGGAAAATAGGAATCGGGGGAGGGGGGGGGGCGGGCGGGCAGGCTAGGAATAAATACTCATAAAACTGCTGAGACAAATAGAACCGTGCTGTGGGGCATTCGGTGACAGTGTTAACAATCCTCGTAACTAAAAAGTGCCCTACACAGGCATCAGAGGCCCCACTCCTTGCCTGACGTCACTCACTAGAATTCAGGGACCAAGCTGGCACCTTCATGGAGAAATTAAGCCATGGAAACTTTGAAGAAGAAAAAAATCAGACACTTTTTAAAGCTGGTGCCTCAGAGAACACCAGTCTCAAGCAGTGGGGAGGATCAGAGTTCAAGCTCCAGAACCCAAGTAGGAAGCCAGATGGGGCTGCGCACATCTGTATTCCCAGCATTCCTACAGCAAGATGGGACACAGAGGCAGGAGAATGTCAGGGAGCTTGCTGACCAGCTAGCCTGGAGTACGTAGTCCAGAAACAAGAGGCATCGTGTTAGTCTTGATCAGTAGGTGGCGAGAAGGATTCCTCTGACCTCTGTAAGTGAGCTATAGTAGGAGTATGATTTCTGCATGGATGCATACGCGCACAGGCGCACACAAAATTAAAACGAATTCATTTTAAAAGCAAAATGAAAAACTAACCTATTGGTTTGCTCAGTCATTCAACCAACACTGATGGAGTAACCAGAACATGCTATGCATACTGGACAATCACTGATCAAAACAATGTAAGTGTTATAAGCAGGCCCAATTAAAATGCAGTGGGGGGCTGTGGCTCAGTGAGAGAGCCCTTGCCTAGAATACACAAGGCCTTGGTTCAATCCCCAGTACTGATAAAATAAAATACTTCAAAACTGATGAAATGGCAATAATGTCACCCTTGTGCACAAGTCTCTTGTTCCTAACTTTTAAATTAAAAGAATATGGCTCATCAATAATTTCAGTTTGCTTTGAATATTCACTCTACATATGTATCATACTAAGTTGTAGAATGAAAAAAAGTCATTTATTTGAAATTGATCTGTATTATTTATTTTTATTTTGTTCATTTTGGAGACTCCTCATAAGCATATAATGTTGCTAGAACCATCATTCCTAAATCAGTTGTTAAATTCCTTGTATGTACCAGGCTAAAACACATGACGTTAAATTTCATATGATCCATTGTAATATTAATTTCTTTTTCCTTTTTAGCTTTTTTGAGAGGGGTTTCTCTACATCTCCCTAGCTACCCTGGAACTCACTATGTAGATCACGCTGGCCTTGAACTTGCAGAGATCTGCTTGTCTCTGGAATTAAAGGTATGTACCACCATGCCCAGGTGTAATATTCACTTTTGATACTCATTCACTAAATAAATTTAATAATTTTATTAAAAACCATAAAAGCTAACTTTTTTCCAAGTGTCCTCAAATTCACCGTGTTGCTAAGGATGCCCCGATCCTCCTGCCTCCACCTTCCAAGTGCTGAACTGACTTTATGAACAGACAAAAACAAGTGGCAAAACTCCTTCTGACACAGCATGACCGAGACAGCAAAGAGAGGGCTGCAGAGTCCCATGGGAACCCTCGTCTGGGGACTCCAGCGCGGCATCCTTCAGCCGCCCCAGGCCTGAAAGGCAGGTGCACTTACCTTCGGAGATAGTCTGCACTTCGGAGCTTGCAGCCCACGGAAAGTTTGCTTTCCAGCAACTGGACTTTCTCCTTACCCATTCAAACGCCAGGGAGGTCGAAGCCGAGCCCTGCTCCAGTTGGACAAACAACTGTTCCCCACCCTGGTGCTGTCACAAACCAGCTGGCTTCATACCTGGGCTGTGGCTGAGTTTATCCAAGCCTTCCTGCCTGGGAGTCTGCACCTCCCAGCTGGCCCCTCCCAGGGCCTTTATGCGGAGCATTTTCCCTGCTGAGGTTCCTTTCAGAACAGGCTTAGTCTAACCAAAGCTGCCCCTGCCCTCTGATTGGTCACACCAAGCATTGCTTGCTTTTGTGCACGAGATCAGGGAACAGATCTCTTTCTAGAAAGAAGTCACATGTTCACAGAGCTTCTTGTGTGCACCTGGGGAAATTCCACTGCAGATACTATGGGAAGACAAAAGAAAACTCGTGGAAACCAGATGACGTGGCAGTCTGGCACTGTTGGTGTGTGCAGAATGAACTTATCCAGGCGTGGCTTGAGTTTCAACCAGTGAAGTCATAAAAAGCACTGCATGACTGGATATGCTGATAGGCAGGCTGCCTGCCCTCTGGGGTGAGGGAGACCCGCAGACCTGACAGAGGAGCCACAGGCACCCAGACACCCTGCCCACTCTCTTCTACTCCCACGATTCCTTCACTACTTACTCAACCTCAGCAAAACAAAGTGCCTGCAGAAGGCTCTGACCCTGTGACCAGACAGAACCACTCAGGGAAACCAATCAGTGTTTTGTCCAAGGGTCCCTGGATACCAGGGAGGCTACCGCACACTCCCAGGAGGTGTTTAAGGCCCTCCAGGGGGAAAGCTGGAGGCAAAGGAGCTCACTACCCCGCTTTGCATTTGAATAGAGCAGAACTGTGTATGTGTAGGCACAGACCAGGTAACCAGTTTTCTAGCCGTACAATGAAATAGTATTCAGCCATAAAAAGAAAGGATTGGTTCATGATACAACTCTGATAAACGTCAAAAGCGTTGAGCCGTGAGAGAAGACAGACACAATAGGCCACACATTGTGTTACTCCACTTAAATGGACAGAACTGACAAATCCATAGGGACAGAAAGCAGAGCTGTGGTTCCCAGGAGCGAAGGAAAGAATATAACAGCTGAATGGGTGTGGGTTTTATTTTGGTGTGATAGAAGTGTTCTAGAAGTTGCCGGGCATGGTAGCAGACACCTTTAATTTCAGCACTTGGGAGGCAAAGGCAGGCAGATCTCTGTGAGTTCGAGGCCAGCCTGGTCTACAAAGCAGGTTCCAGGACAGCTAGGACTGTTACAAAGAAAAACAGTCTTGGGGGCGCGGGGAGAGGTAACAGCTCCACCAGTGACATCCAGGAACAGAATATGCACAAGAATACCACCACTAAATCAGTCATCTAAAATTAAATACTTAGGTCAAGTACTGGCAGCACTTGCCTTTAATCCCAGCACTCGGGAGGCAGAGTCAGGCAGATCTCTGTGAGTTTGAGGCCAGCCTAGTCTACAGAGTGAAATCCAGGACAGGCACTGAAAACTACACAGAGAAACCCTGTCTTAAAAAAAAAAACAAAAACAAAAAAACCCATAAATAAATAAATGAATGAGTGAATGAATGAATGTACATTATCTGAATTTCATCACAATTGTTTTCTTGAGTTTTTGAGATCTGTAGTCTAGGGTGGCTATGTAGCCCAGACTGGCTTTGAACTCCTGATTCTTCTGCCTCTACCTCTCCAGCACTGGGATCAAAGGTGTACACTGCCATGCCTGCCTATAGTTCTTGTCAAGTCGTGTTTCACATCTTAGGGTTCTATGTAATGTATAGTTTGGGGACTAAAGTGAGGAGAAAAAATTCTAGCATTGAGGGGGAGAGGTTTGAAGACCATTTCTCTTGTGTTTATCAAAGGTCAAGGTTCAGAGAAATGGGAAAAGAATTCTTGCCTCTGCACTCTTAAATCACAGGGGAATTTTTCTAGGGTAGAGAAAAACCCTATTAAGCAGTTGCGGATGCCGAAGGGAATCTTCAACAGACATATAGTACAATGAAAACTGGACAGTGAGGAGTGGAAGGAACGGGGAGCTGCTCCTGAGGGAAGGGGAGAAATACGAAACTAGCCAACTCAGGTACGCAGGGCTCTGGAGGTGGGGCATGCGCAGTACCCAGTTTTCAGGTCCATGCATTCTGGTGACGTCACTTCCTGTCACTGACCACCAGCTCTATAGCTCATAATCAAAAGGTGTGAGTGTTCAAGATTTCTCCAAGAGTGTGAGTGGGTTCAAGGCCCAGCGCCTTGAAGGGTCAGCTCTGAGTTGGCTTGGTTGAGTGACTGGGACTAATGTAGGGAATGCCTACACACAGTGAGTCACCCTCTGGAGGCACTGGTGCCTTGGGACTCCTCTCTCAGCCCTGGAGACATCTGTCCTCCTCTTCCAATGCCTTCCCATGGTAATCTCTCAGTAGCTGCTTATAAGAACACCAGGCAAGTTGCCGATTAAAGCCCACCAATATGACCTCATTTTACTATAAGCCTCTCCTTCAGGGCTGTGTCTCCAAGTATGGCCATATCCCCAGCACTGAACCTTATGAGCGCAATATATGAATTCTGGAGGATACAAACAAAATTTGGAATCCATCAGAAGAAATGTGAAGACACTTGGAAAAAAACAAAGCCAAAGAATTATAAAAAGCCTTAGGAAAAGCGAAGGTACCTGCAGGGCTCAGAGTGGGCGGATTAGGAGTCTGATCTGATTAGCTTCTGGAGTCTAGAGGTCTCCTAATACACAGACTAGCTGCTTCCTGGGCTGCTAGGGTGTAAAGTGCCGGACGTTTACCTCGTGAGGACACAGAGGGCCGGGCCTGGCCTGGAACAGAGAAGCTATGAGAAAGGAAGGAAGGTTTGCAGGGCAGAGTAAAGTTTGGTAATTGTCCAGGCCAGCTGATCCCGGTGCTGGAAGATTAAAGAGACAGAGAAGAGGCTGGGGAGCACAAGGCAGACATGCAAAACATCCCCAGAGACCTTGCCCAGAACCATGCTGCAGGCCATTGCTCGCTGCAAATCTGGACCCGCAGCCTCTGCGCAGGCAGCGCTCAGGGCCTTGACACAGTGCCCTAAGTCCCCTTTCCGTTGCTATGATAAACAACCCTGACCAAAAGCAGCTAAGGGGAAGAATTTATTTAGTTTACACTCCCTTAGTGAAGGGAAGGCAAGGCCGGAAGGAAGTCAGAGTCGCATCCAGGCAAGAGCAGAGAGAGAGTGAATACACGGATCCTCGCAGCTCCCCTCTCAGTTCCCCCTGGCCCACATTGTTCACAGCCACTGCTCAGGAACAGCACGGCCCACGTTCAGGGCGGGTCTTCCCATCTCAATTAAACATCAAGACAATCCCACTCAGACATGCCAACAGGCCAGCCTGATGTAGGGAATTCCTCATTTCCAGGTGATGCTAGGTTGTGTCGAGCAGTTAAAACCGATCAGCACACACAAAAACGTGTTGTCCATGTGAAGACTCAGGTCTAAGACCCACCTATCCCAGCTGAACATAAAATGGGCCTCCTCTTGCTTTAGTTCCCCTGGGAGCTAAAAACCCCAGACACCTCAGGACTAGAGGCTTTTTATTATGACTATTCCTTTACACTGTGTAAATATTTGTCACTGTGATTGGTTTAATAAAGAAGCTGACTGGCCAATAGCTGGACAGGATAAGGTTAGGGAGAGAAACCAGACTAAGGACACAGGGAAGAAGAAGGGTGGAGTCAGAGGAGTCGCCAGCCAGACATGGGGAGGAAACAGGAAGTACAAGATGAAAGAGAGGTAACACCACATGGCAGAATGTAGATTAATGTAAATGGGTTAATTTAATTTGTAAGCGTTAGCTAGTAACAAGCCTGAGCTATTAGCTGGCATTTATAATTAATAAGAAGTTTCCCTGTGGTTATTTGGGAGCAACTGTCGAGACACAGAGAAACTCCACCTACATTTTATCATTATGACTGTTATTGAAGTGAGGTGCCTCTTCTTGAGTAGTTATTATTTGCTGAGGGATTGCCATAGTCCTGGTACTATGCTTGGTTCACGTATAATCTTTATGGCAAACCTAAATGGTCAGAACTACTATCACTCTTCAGCAGGTGAGGGACCAGAGACTCACTAAGGTCAGAATGTGGCCAAGTGACAGCCATCCTACCTGAAGCCGGGACGAGAATTCCAGGCAGGACTTTTTGATCCTCCCCATGTCCCTTTGTCTCAGGGTGTGAGTATGGGAGGTATTTTCTCAGTGTGTCTCAATCACACATAAGATAGTTGTCCACAAGGGCATAAGCTTCTATGGATTCATTCCAAGACAGAATTTACTGGCATGCTGTATCTCAGGGAAAAACAAAACAAACAAAACACTCACATTACCGGGCCTCCTAGGCTGGCACACACAGGGTTGTTTCCATAAAGCCACTGTGGGCATGGAATAAGAGAGCTGGTTGTCAAGCAGATCAGGGCATTCGGGTTGGCTAGAGCTACGGTTGTTCCCCTTGGACAGAACATGTGGCTACTCTGTCTGAGGAGGGTTGTGAGTGGGACCCCAGGTAATGGGACCGGCTCCTGATAACTGCACCTGGCTTCTGGATAAAGCACCCGCGTTCTGTCCCACTCACTCCAGCGATGGCTCTCAAGTACAGACAGCTGGCATCTTCAGACAAGGGAATCTTGGGGAGCAAAATGGGCCACACTCATTGACACTGAGGGCATTCAGACTGCACAAACCTGAGCCACCGTCCTTTACTAAGGTCATGCCAAGAATAGGTCTGATTGGGCATTTCCTTTTGTTGTCTTAGTGGTGGTTGATGTAACCACTGCTGGTGCCACCATTCCCTTGGACACAGCCAACAGTCACCACGACTGGGGCTGCTAGATGTCGCCTCTGACTCCTGCCCTGGCCACCATCAGGCACCCAGGGCTGCCACTGCCGGTGTGGAAGAAAGCCAAATGAATGCACAGACCATGCTAGTTACATTTCTCACTGTGTTAAAGTACAGAGCAGGAACAATTTATGTGTAAGAAGGATTTCTTGGTTGTGACATGACGTCTCACAGCCGGCAATGCACGGCTGCCATTCACAGGGTGGCTCCACCCTAAACTCTGTGACAGCAGGAGCTTCAGGCAGCTTGCTCACACCTTGGTAGATCAGGAAGCAGAGACTGGGCCTGTAGGTGGAAGGCCCATCCGCAGGCAACCCACTTCCTTTAGTAAGGTCCAACCTCCTGAAGGTTCCACAGCTCCCAAAACAGTGCCACTATCAGGGAATCAATGCTCAAAAACATGAGTCGGGGGCATTTCACACTTAAAACTATAACATGGGCTTTTCAGCTGCTACCCTAGAAGCTGGGGCTGTGTTTTTTATGATTGGTGAGGGACGGGACATAGAAACAGGCTCAGCACCGGAGCATCTGGTGCGCCTTGACCCTCTCTCCAATGGCAGTATTTGAATGGGACTCACCGTCAGTTTCTGTGACTTACCACTGTGTGTACGAACATGGCAGATAAGCTGCTTCCTTTTCACACTGGCTTCCTCTAACCCAGATATGGTGCAGACTGGCCAACCCTCCACCCTGACAGATAACTAAATGCATGTGTGTGCGGGCTTGTCCATTCATGCTTCAGGACAGCTTCGCTCTGAAGGCAGTAGAAGGGCCAGAGTCCCTTCCCACGACTCAGGTGATAAGTAAACTCTGGTAAGTTAGCTTCTCCCGACTCAGTTTTGTCATTTCTAAATGGGCATCACAATAATATCGACCTCACCGGGCTACGGTAAGCTCACGCCTATAAAGCTCTCAAAGGAATCAGACTGTTTGTTTGTTTGTTTGTTTTTTTTTTTAGACAGGTTTTCTCTGTGTAGCCCTGGCTGCCTGGGAACTTGCTCTGTAGAGCAGGCTGGACTCTGAGAGCTCTGCCTGCCTCTGCCTCCCAAGAGCTAGGGTCAAAGGCATGTGCCACCACCACCCACATAAATCAGACATTCGATGAACTGTGGACTGATTCTTAACAGGGGGTCTCTGAAACCTCCAGGTAAATTGCTCTATAAAATGAAGCCCCCCCCCTCCGGCCCTGTCAGGGACAAGGACAGAATATCTAATTAGTGGAAAAATACAGACCCCCCCCCATAAGACAGGGAACTAGATCAGCTTACAGTCAGGTTGCCTAGCAACAGGACATTGAGTCAGAGCCCTTGACCCTTTCACCCTGTAAACATCCTACACAAATATCCTGTTAGCTTGCCCCACCTTATGCAGATGACAGCTTCTTGCTCCCCCCACCCTGCAGGAACTATATAAACCCTTGTGAAAGGAAATAAAGTTGCACCTTGGTCAGAATCTAGACTTGCTGTGTTTTCCTTTGTATCTCCTGTCCCTACATTCCCTCCTTAGGGTGGTTGAGAACCCGTTGTAGCCCTGCAGGCGAGGCATGGCCCAACAGTAAAATTGTGCATTTTAGACACTACTAGCTTGTCACACTAGAAGAAGTTCACATCTGCAAGAAAGCACAACTAACTGACTTGTGCACTGGCGGAGAAAGATGTTTGACTACGGAAAGGAAGAGTTTAGGCCCGATGAGAAGACGGTAAATGCTTTTCACCCAGCCATTTATACTGAAATAGTTGTAGGGCCAGTGACTCCGGCCAGTCCCTCCGTGTGGCTACTTGTGGATGTTGGATGCTCACGTAGCTATAGACCTGTCTTTCTGCGCTCTGACCCACCATGATGTGAACAAGCCACACACCTGCTTCCACTGGCGCATTTCACCATCATGGTGGACCAATATCCCTGATGCCAATCCACAACAAAGTCCCCCAGCTGCTTCCTGCCAGGTATTCTGTCTCAGTGATGAGAAACAGAACTTATACAGGAGCCAAGGGTATAAATGAAGACATGAAGTGTGGGAGAGAACAACTGTACAAGAGCATCACTGTAGATGAATTTCTAAATGGTCTTATTAAATAAAAAGCACAGAGCCAGATATAGGGGCAAAAACCTGAGCCGGGAGGTGGTGGCTCACGCCTTTAATCCCAGCACTCGGGAGGCAGAGCCAGGTGGATCTCTGTGAGTTCGAGGCCAGCCTGGGCTATCAAGTGAGTTCCAGGAAAGGCGCAAAGCTACACAGAGAAACCCTGTCTCGAAAAACCAAAAACAAAACAAAACCAAACAAACAAACAAACAAAAAACTGAGAGATCCAGGAAACAGGGAAAGCCACAGCTAACCTCACCTCACCGACTCCACTTCCAAAAGTGAGCTACTTCCCATCTACCCACGCCTATATGCCTTGCTGTTCTGCCATCTGATTTGCTCTCACTGTCCAGCTATATCACTTCCTCTTCCTGCCCAGCTCTGTCACTTCCTGTCTGTCTGCACAGACCTCCAGACCTCCATGGTTAACTATTGTTGGAATTTAAGGCATGTGCCACCACGCCTGGCTCTGTTCCCAGTGTGGCCTTGAACTCACAGAGATCCAGATAGATCCCTACCTGCTAAGTGATAGGATTAAAGGCGTGTGCTACCATTGCCTGACTTCTATATAGTGGCTGGCTTTCTCCTCTGATCCTCAGGTAAATTTTATTGGGGGACACACTATATCGCCACACTTCACATGGGTAGGTCAGGTGGAGAACACGGCTGTTGCCCTAGACTGTGAGCCTGGGCTGTGCAGGCATGGGGAAGAGGGGAACTGGAGAATCAGAGATGATGCTACATGGAAGCACTCCCTCCATGATGGGACAGAGGCACAAGGAGATTTTCCAGCCCCACCTGCCCTGGGAGAGAACTGTGTGTAACCTGCTGGGCTTTGTGGATATGTCAGTGAATTGATTACATTTTTCTATTAAAAAAAAAAAAAAGAAATTCTCTTTTCCCTAGGTGTGCTAGAAACATGCATTTCAAACATTTGATAAACTCTGGAGATTCTCTGGATACAGATGTAATGCTGGAAAAACACTAAGGTCATCTTCTCCACTACTTCCTTTCATCTGAGCATGAAGAAGCGGGGCCAGGACCAGCCTCACACAGGCTTGTTCCAGGAAGTCTTATCTGGCACAGCCCTCATGCCTGCAAGGTGCTTCTCTGGGGCAAGAGCAGAGAAGCCAATACAGATGGGGGGTTCACGTCCCGCCTGCTATGGCCTCTGGCCATCAGACCCCCAGCAGGTGAGTGTGCACCAGCAGAAAGTGGAGCCCAGGTCACATTACTCACCATGGGAAGATCAGCGAATTCTCCAGCTGCTTGGTCAGTCCAGTTGCCCACACCAGCTTGGTCCTCCAGACTAGCCAGACCTCTTCCTAGGCAACCAGGAGCCTCAGCTCTCCCCTCCTGGATCCAGTTCAGTTGCTCTGACACCCTACCTTGCACAGCTAAGCCCAGAGCTACTTATAGCTCTGTTATCATGTTCCCACTTCAATACAAACAAACAGCTGTCGCCCGGGGAAGAGATTGATGAAGAGACATCGCCTGGTTTTCACTCTGGCAAGGGACCTTCATAAGCACCGAGGACCTGCTGGCTCCCCTAGGTTTGAGTTTGAAATGGCAGCTCTTCCTTCACACCCTCCCTTGGGCGTCTTGCACTTTTCCCTTCCTCCGTTTCTCGGGCCGCTGAAAAATTTGGATATCCAGAGTTCATCCCCACAGAACATTAGAGCCAGGAGAATGAAGGACCTCTGATCCCAGGGCCCTGTGATCAGAGATAAGACTGACATATTCCCTCCTGCTTTGCAATGTAGACAGACTGGATGAGCTGCTCAAAGGCTTGCTAGCTCACACCAGGAGCACACAGGATAGTTCCAGCTATACAGACCAGTCATGGAGGTCTGCACCATTCGGGAGAGGCTTCCTGGTGTTACCTCCCCACCCCCACCACACGCATTCACTTTGTCTTGCTTTATTAGGTCTTGGTAGTGGTTATGGGGGATGAACTGGAAAGAAGCGGCTAAACTTTACTCACATGCTGGTGACTAGAGTACACAGAAGCAAAAGCCCGAACACCCAGGAGACCAGAGAGGATGAGCCCTTGGGAAAATATAATCTCAGGTAGACTTCAAAGATCTGCCAGTTATGCAGACTAGAGTTCGAGCCTAAGGGACAGGGAAACCCCAGCTGACCCCTGAGGAGACATACATGTATGTACCTACTTCCTCTTCCAGGGCCTCATGAATGTAGGCAAGGCGTCTACCAAAAAGCTACACTCCCAGTATAATCACATGTATAAGCACAAAACCCACAAAAGCAAAATTGGGATTTTGAAACCGCCTTTTATAAAAGACTTAACAGTTATATAACAAGATTTTTTCCATGGCCACAAAAGAATGTTCTACAACTGTAGCGGACACCAAGGTGTTTCCTGGATTTATCTGGTTACAAACATATCCTTTATTCTCTGTAACTTCTCTCTGTCTGAGATGTTGTTGCAGTTATAAGAAGGGAGCCTAGGCCTGCTTTTGGTGAGATCAAGCAAGAAGATTGTTGAAACAAGGGAACTGTGAACAGGGGACAGAGCTGAGGCAAGTTCCTGCTGATAGTGTTGGAAGAGGACAAGGACTGAGCAGTTGCATGTAACTGGGGCAGAGAGCAGGCCAAAGCTGGTCAACAGGGACACAGGTTATTTGGTGAGATGGGAAGAAAAGCTGTAGCCAAACTGAGGACACAGGCTAGCTTGGGATGCAGGAGAGCAGGAGAGCTCAGCTCTGACCCCCTCTGCTGCATTTTAGTGGAGAGACAGAGAGTGGTATCATAGGATGTTTGAGGTATGTCTTGATGGCCCAGCCCATGAGTGCCATTTGGTTCTTTGGGGATGGAGGCCCAGGTACTTTTGGAACTACTGTCTGTCAAGTCATGACTCTTTAAAGTAGAGCCTGGGCTAGTTATAGACTCTCTCATACTGTTTTGGGTATTGCTAGTAGTAGGAAACTCACTACCTCCTGATGAAACAGACATTCTATCTAGAGAAGGTCACTCAATCCCTAGGAACTTACGTCCATTGTTCCACTAACTATGTCCCATCAGGATTCTGCAAAGTACTCCCCCAGAGCTCTCTGAACCATGGTGACGTCACTGGGCACGAACTGGGCAGCAGTCAGTGGTGAGGCCTGAAGACTAACGAGAACGATCTCATTGAATTTCTGCACCACCATCCAATCTTAGTTTTAGGTCCAACTTCAATTTGCCTTGTTCTGGGATTGCACTGAGCCAGCGTGTTCCTCTGTCTCTCCAACTGATTAGTGGTGGCTGAAAGCTAGCCAGCCCGTAGTTGACCACAGACATATGAGAGATCCCAACAGAAACCATGAGAACCACCCAGAAAAGCAGCTGGCCCACCTCAAAGTGTTAACACACAGAATAAAAGCTAAAGAGGCCTCTCTTGTTTTAGACCATCAAGCTTTGGGGGTAGTTTGTTATGTAGCATAAGTTAACCAATCAGATTTCACTACAGGTCCTGCTAAATCCCTTTCTCAGCAGCCCATGTCCAGCCCTGGTTGGCACTGAGAAGACCTGTGCATCTGATCACAAAGGATGCCGCAAGGGAGGTCTGAGAGATGGGTCCCTCGGTTCAGATGATAATTGACAAGCATGGCCCTTGCCTGATGGCTACTAGTGTCTGTCTATGCCAGACTTAGACCTCTGGGGATGAGGCTCTGAGGATCCTGTTCTGGAATAACGAATGTGATATTAGCTATGCAGAGCCCCTGGGCTCTGAATGAAAACATGAGCTTGCATCTGGATTTGGCGTCCAGGGTCTCTGTTCCTGCTACACAGATAATGGGATGCCACGCTCAAGGATGTGGTTCTCTTATTCACAATTTCCACATGTCCCTCCCTGCAGATGAGATTAGCAGAAACCACATGGCTTATGAAAACAAGCTGTAGTAACCCACAAAAAATTCAGACATCAATTTGAATCCAAAAGCTGAACTGCGCTGTCACATTTGGGAATCAAATGTAGTATCAATATAATTGGGAACTGTGGGCTAAGGGAAGGGTTGAGGCTGGATAGAGAGAGGGTAGAGACTGTTCCAGGGCAAACCACATGACAGAGATCTTAAGTGGAGGAGGGATGGTATGAGTGTCAATTACAGCAGAGCCAAAGGTATCAGTAGTAACAAGACATCTGTTAGGGCCCAAATGAGAAACTGAAGACATCTGCCCTCCATATGACACTGTAGGACTTTGTAAATCCTGTTATTAGACTTTGCAATTACTATTTAAATAGAAAGTAGCTTTTTATTTTTAAAAATATTTTTAAATTAATATATTCCTGCATGTGGGTATGTGCACATGAATGTGAGTGCCCTTAGAGGCTGGAGGTGTCAGGTCCCCCAGGAACTGGAGTTGTGAGCTGCCCAACATAGGTGCTTGCTGCTGCTGGGTGGTGGTGGTGGTGGTGGTGGTGGTGGTGGTGGTGGTGGTGGTGGTGGTGGTGGTGATGCACACCTTTAATCCCAGCACTCAGGAGGCAGAGGAGCTCTGTGAGTTGGAGGCCAGTTTAGTCTACAGAGCAAGATCTAGGACAGCCAGGGTTACATGGAAAAACCCTGTTTTGAGAGAGAGAGAGAGAGAGAGACAGAGACAGAGACAGACAGACAGACAGAGAGACAGAGAGAGCTTGCTGCTCTTCCAAAGGAGTTAGGTTCAATTCCTAGCACCCACATGGCCACTCACAACCACTTCCAGGAGATCTGACACACTTGTTTGACCTCCACAGGCACCAGGCACACGAGTGGCACATGGACATACATGCAGACAAAACACCCATACACATAATTTTAAAAAATCAACTAGAAATCTAATTATTATATGTAATCTGAAGGGCTAATGGCCCAAAGCCTCAGGTGGACTGAGAAGCTCTGGAAGAAAAGTTGCCTTGACTGACAGCACCTGTGGAAGCTTCTGGTCAGGAGAGCCACATCCTAAACCTGCTGGTATCTGCCACCCCCTGACTGCAGGGGAGCTGCCCCGCAGATGGGACTCTTCCATCCCCAAGCCTCCCCCATCATGTGAGCACAGTCTCCATTCTGCAGAGGGACTGTGTCCCTTCAGTTATTGTGATTAAAGAACATTTCTGTCTGTAGACACCTGCCTGCTTTCTTTTATTCCCACGTCTCTCCACCGATCCCGACCTAACAGAATCTACAACTCTGAAGTCAACAGAGAGCTTAGTAAGTACTGTTCGGCTCAACTATTAACACGGAACAGCAATGAGGAGAGTACACACAAGCCTCTCTGCCTTCAGGGAATGGAAAGAGAAGTATAAGCATCCTCCAAAACAACTGTGAATAAAGAGTGCAGTCATAAAACCTTAGCACAATTTGTCAAATTTTGGCTTCCACACTCCTACAAATGTTTATAAGCAACAGACTGACTTACCTCCCAAGAGAAATGTAAGAAAGTAGAAGCAGGTAATAATGGAGACTAGATGGAACTAGAGTTCATGTCAGGTCTTTAAATGGCCAGAGAAGGACCAAGAGGGGGCAGATTTCAAAACATAGGGGTGTAGGGTAGAAAGGGCCAGTGAAAGAACACTCTGGCCCTGAGACCAGAGCCAAGGAAAAAACACCCTGCCCTTAACCAAGTTCTGGCCCCCAAATCCCACCCATCCCAAGCACAAAATCCAGCCAATCCCTGACCACGGAATCCCACCAATCTCTGATTTGTCCTATGCTCAAGACTCGAGAATCCACCAATCCCCACCCTGGAAAGATCCACCCACCAAGAGATCCTGTATTCTCTTCACTTTCCTACTGTTTCTCGCCTGGGCCGAGGCAGACACTCTCCTAGTTTTTCCCTCCCAATAAATCTCTTGTGTGAGGTTTGTTGTGTGGTGTGACTTCGTGGTGTTCCTTGGCTCCCAGCTGCCAGAATAGCTTTCCATCCGAGCTGTAACGCTTACACCAGGGATTTAAAGGGACAGACGGAAGTTAAAGGCAGTCTTCAAAATGCATGGACTGGGGGGTGGGGGGAGTGACGAGCAGAGACAACAGAAGCACCCCGTGTGTTGAAGGAAGGAAGAACATTTAGAGTTCTCCAAGAAGGAAATAGCAGCACAGACTCAGAGGCCTAGGAAACTTTCCTGGCACCTGCTCACAGAAAACATGGCCTCCCTGGTGGAGTCAGAACCAGGACTGACAACTGGGGATCCTGGGATAGACCAGAAAAGACACACAAAGCAGCCGACAGGTCCATACAGAGCCACTGAAAAGAAAAGTCAGGAGAAAACTCTCCACACACATCACTCAAGAAAATCTTATACACTGAAACTAGCCATGAAGTAGGAAGAAACTCTAAGTCAGCACTCTCACCAAATGAAATATTCTCCGACATTTGAATGTATGTAAAGATACTCAGATAAGGCCGGGCTGTGGTGGCGCACGCCTTTAATCCCAGCACTCGGGAGGCAGAGGCAGGCAGATCTCTGTGAGTTCGAGGCCAGCCTGGTCTCCAAAGCGAGTTCCAGGAAAGGCACAAAGCTACACAGAGAAACCCTGTCTCGAAAAACCAAAAAAAAAAAAAAAAAAAAGATACTCAGATAAGAAATTTCACAGTGCAAACGGAAGTGGACAAAGCTAGAGGACGGCTCACTTTTGATTTGAAAATCGAAGATCAAAAACTTACAACTAACTGTAACAGAACGAGGCCCTGAAATAATTGAGAGAGAAAAAAGGAAAGGAAGGAAGGAAAGAAGGAACAAAGGAACGAAGGAACAAAGGAACAAAGGAACAAAGGAACGAAGGATGGCTAGGTACAAACAAAAAGATTATTGATTAAACTCAGGGAAAAAAATAGAGAAAAAGACAAAGCTACTCCGGAAACAATAGATTACAAGACACTTGTGGGGGAATAGATTCAAATACAAATTTAATAAAGGACCTTGAAGAACATGAGGAAATAAAGAGGATTAAAGACTATACAGAAGTGAATAAAGAGTCAGGGGAACGGGAGACAGGGAATTAGGCAAACAGAGAAGGAGGAATATAGACAGTACTTGGATCCCTGAGATGAAAGGCAAACAATAGGGGCTGTTCTATACACACATGTACATGTACGTGGATTTTATGTATCCGTAGCCACACATAACGCAAGGTAACAGTTGCGCCAGTTCCTAGACCAGTCAGGGGTTTAGAGGTACAGCTCTAACAGAGACCATGAAGGATCACTGCTTACTGGCTTGCTCCCCATTGTTAGGTCACGAAGTGGGCCCAGAACCGCAGTGTAGATGGCAATGTTTTAGGGAAATGGCTTCATCCCTATCTGGGCTGAGTTTTGCCAAGAAATAGAAACGAAGTGTTTTTTGAAGCCCTTAAAGGCTGGCTGAATGCTCCTGACTGCAACTGCAGCATCACATCTACCCGAAAGAGTCCCCACACCAACTGCTGCTCCAGTTTTCAAACGGCCTCCCTCTACCATAAACCCATATAACACCCAACAAGCGTTTGCGACTGGATGCTGTCCAAGGCAGCCTGGTAGGGTTTTTTTGTTTTTTGTTTTCTGTTTGTTTTCAAATAAACTGCTTTCTATCCATGGAGTGACTTTGATAGGTGGTTTCTGGCTGAACCTACTTATATATGGTGCCAAAACCTGGAAGGAAGGGACACCAGAGTCCCCTTTTGAGGGTACAGTCCCTTCTTTAGCCAAACTGCCAACTTCGCCCTCCTGAGGTATGGATCCTTTGCCTCTGCTGGCCTCTGTCATCCACCATATCTGACTCCAAAATCAAGAGTTTGTCTTTTCAGCTGTTTCTCTCCCCCGCTAGTCTCCTCTCCCTTACTCGGGTAAGTGCCCTCTGAGAGCTGATTGCTCTCTCTCATCCTCAGTGGAGCCTGCTACAAAAGCCATGTGGGCAAGCTGGGCAGCCTCCTTGTGCCCTTTTGGGTGCTCATCACAGAAAGAGGGCTGTCCCGGGGCATCTCTCTGACAATCCTTGATCCCTTGGGGATGCCCTCAGATCGCGGCTCTGCCTTGCAAGGCTTACCCTGTTCCCCCCTGTGTCTCCATTCCTTCACAACAGGAGTCCTCCCTCTGGCAAGATTCCTGCAAGATCCCCTCTTTGGCACACCAAGGTAGGGCAGTCCCTCAAGTTCCTCCTCCACAGGGAAACCTTTCGCGGCCCTGGGACCTCAGGCCCAGCAATACCATCAAGAGTACCTTGGAGGAGCTAAGGGTAACTCTCAGATAATAAATCTTTGTCATTTTTAACAGATTTGGGAGCTACATGGTCTATACTTCCTGCTTATTCCAGTAAAACCTATCCTTCTCAGATTTCTGTAATGGGGGTTGATGGCCAGCCGCACCTGCCTAGGGCTGCAGGTCCTCTTTTGTTTCCACTGTGGCCACCCGAAGGCTCCCTCACGCCTTCCTTCTTATGCTTAGCTGCCTAACCTGGTTCTTGGGGAGGGATATCATGGCCAAATGCCACTTTTCCTTTTCTTTTCATCAAAGTCCTTCTGGAACTTTCCTCATTCTTTTCAGCCTCTGAGGAGAAAACCCCTCTGGTTTAGCTTTTCTTTTAAATACAAATTGAGTATGTTTTCTTATTTAATATCAAGTAAAGAAATCATGCCAGCCATGTGGAAAAACCACTGAGATGCCCTGACAGATACAGACTTTTGGTGCTTCATCAACGTTTAAAAGGCTGCTTTCGCCTTAAAAACATTCTGGCTTTACAATAACTCTAGATACAAAAGGTAGACATGTTGCCTACAGATGACGGAAATTTGAGAGCTTTAAAGGAAAGTTTAAATTACCCAAGTCTCTTGAATAAAAAAGCTTCAAAGCTGAGGCGCAGTTACCTGCCAGGCTAAATTGGTTTCAAGTGTAAAAGTCAGGCCTCATTTTTTCCTAGAACTAACAGGCTTTCTGCCGGAATGGGCAATCTCACAAACAGGTTTCATGAAAAGATAAAAACAAAAAAACAAAACACACACACCAAACCTTAAAACTACTATGCTGTTGTTCCTGACTTAAAAAATTGCTTTTTATTATTCCCATGTTCCAATGATGATTTAAAAAAGACCCGCTTTATCAATGACTAATCTCAATAATCAAGCACCTATGTCTCATGGTATAAAAAAAAAAGAATCAATGTTAAACTTCTAGTTAAATCAATAGAGTTTTCATAAGTAATTAATCTACTGTTGGTGACAATTATAAGTACTGGCTACCAAAACTTTTTAAAAAATTATAATTATTATAGTCACAGACTCAAAAATTTGAATTTCCTTTCATCATTTTAAACTTGTTCATGTTTATGTTGCTAACTTTTCAGACTTTATTTTTGCTATGGCTCAAAAACATGAGTCTGCTCAGTAGTTAGAATTGACTACTCTTCAAGAGGACCTGTGTTTAATTCCCAGCACCCACATGGTGGCACACAACCATCTGTAATTTCAGCTC